>NC_142948.1:18994937-19067437 GCF_046866305.1 Octopus bimaculoides | reverse complement strand
AAATCACAGAAATAATAGTTATTGTATGAATTTGGAAGAAATTTACTTACATGATATAACGATCTATGGTGTACATTGTGAATGTGGGTTTTACCTGTTGCTGTTTATTATTACCTATTAACATGTCACTTAAACCAGCCCAGGTAGGTTGAATACAGACAAGTTGATTACATGCAGGTGTATTCACATGTATTCCTATCAATTCCAAGACATTAGTTTCCTGTCTCAGATCTAATGCAATTAGCATCAGAAAAAGTATGCTCTGAGATATGCCTGCATCTCTTCCATAGATGTAATGAAGGTATTTGATTACTTATTTCTCTTGTTTTGCTTTCTTCCCTCACCAATAAGCCAATAGATTTTCATATTCAGTCAATAGAAAGTTGTCATTTATAAGTAACTAGTATAACCACACTCCTGGAAGAACAACAACTCAATTGTATTTCTTAGGTGAATTTTCCATCAGAGTAACATTTTTGATTTTCAAAAAATTCTTTTCTGAGATTGGACACTATGTTATGATTTCCATCACTGTGAGAAAAGTTGAAAAAAAAAAATAGCAGCTGTGATAATTTTTCATTATTGTAAAAGTCAGTTTGTTATATTCACTCAGTAGACAGTTGTCATTTATAAGTAACTAAGTATATCCATAATGTGGAAAAGAATAAAAATTATCTCTTATTAACATCAGTAGTGTCATGCTCCTTTGTATCGACAGTGTTACTATTGAGAAACAGACATAAGACAATGTATATTAAACACCTGCTCCACACACACATGTACGCATATGTGTGTAAAAGTCAGAAACAACAGTTGAAAACCACATTTATAATGATCACCAAAGATCATTATACTGTATTAGCAAACTTCATCCAAATTAACACAAATGAATTCTTTATACTGAACAGATTGCATATCAAAAATTCTAATTTCTAAGAGGACTGGGAGATTTATGTAGAGAAAGCATTTTAACAAAGCTACCTAAACAGCTATTTTGATATCTAAATTCAAAATACTTTTACATGAAGTAATCATTTAGAAATATTTTAGGCTGATTTTATAGTTGAAATATGCCCGATCTAATGGCACTACAAGTTCACAATCTTAAACTTGTTTCGATTTGCAGTTTCATGTAGAAAAACAAAAATGTAAAATGAAGCATTAAACAAAACAAATAAAAAATATATACATTTTGCTCTTACTTTCTGGACTTCAGAAATTCCCAAACAATAAAACATTGCATACAAGGTATACAGTTATTTGTATTAGTAACAGATGTTAGGTAAAGCAAAAACATGCAACTTATGCTAAAAATAAATGAGAAAATACAATAACAGCAACAATCAAGATTAAATTTGAAAACAAAGTAGTCATGTCCCACCTTCACCCCTGGATGTACATTTGTGCTGCAACAAATAGTTCACTTATTTTGAAAATCAAGTAATTTTCAAAATGAATATAATCTATTCATAGCAAATCAAAGTTTAAGGAACTCAACTGGCTAGTTCTCTCCTACAATTAACCATTGTTATGATTAAAATTCCCTTTCATAATCTTCACTAAAACCTCTTCAATATAGGTTAAATGATGAACCAATTTCTTTAAAATACAGTCCCATTTGTTTCACACTCCTGAAGCATAAGAAAATGCTAAAATCTTGGGTTTGTTAAAAAAAAATAAACTAAATAAGAATAATATTTAACTGGATGAAATACAACTTTATACCTACTGATAAAACAATAAAAATCCATCTACTCTAATGTCTCCAAACCAAACCATACATCTACATCGAACATTTATACATGTGTGTATGTGTGTGCGCTGTTTGAATCCCAGGTTTTAGAATATGAACACCATAAGCCTGTGTTATAAGAGGTGATTAAAAGGGTTAGCGTCAAGGAAACAACCAATCATAAAAGTCCCAATTAACCAAAGCCAATGTGGCGAAGAAGATGTAAATGCTGATGATATGATATACTGTTTTTATGTTCAGTTATAATAAAAACAATTTTACATTAATCTGATGGGTTACTCTATACTTTTGTAGGGTACAAATTTATTGTTCTTAAACAAGAATGTTATTGTCAGTGACTTCAAAGTTTCAGCCAGCTAAGGCAATGTTGGACTGCAATGCACTGAAGTTAAACTTTGAACCTTTGAAATTCACATTGTAAAAGCAGAGGATTAGATCCAATAAAATCAGAAATAATCAAAACTACTGGCACATCCTCTACCTACATCCTTTTGTGAGCCACTTAAAAACAATTCCATGACCTAAAAGGGGGGCACCTAAACATACATATCTGCTTACAAAGTTCTACATGCAACCAATTTAAAAGTTTCTCCAAAACACCTCTCTCTCACAACCCACCCTACAACCTAATTACCACTCCGCTCAAACCCACATACCCAATGAAGAACTTAACTCAAAGGAGACTATATAAAGCCAAGATTAACTTCAATGCATCACAGTCTGATGATGGCTTATTTGGAAGTCAATATCAATAATATTCTTGTTTAAGAATTATATATATATATATATATATATATATATATATATATATATATAAAAGTTATATATATTATTTAGATATATGAAATAGTTTAAAAAAGATATATACTGTATTAAATTTTAGTGTGAAGATTTAACGGCAAATTACCTGACAAGAAAGGAACTACATATATTTGCTTTTCTATAGATGCCTGATATTTAATAAGTTATACACACGCATACACACAACACACAAATGTGTGTGTGTGTGTGTGTGTACAAATATATACACATTGAGTATATACGTAAGTGGAGGCGCAATGGCCCAGTGGTTAGGGCAGCGGACTCATGGTCACAGGATCGCGGTTTCGATTCCCAGACCGGGCGTTGTGAGTGTTTATTGAGCAAAAACACCTAAAGCTCCACGAGGCTCCAGCAGGGGATGGTGGCGAACCCTGCAGTACTCTTCCACCACAACTTTCTCTCACTCTTACTTCCTCTTTCTGTTGTGCCTGTATTTCGAAGGGTCGGCCTTGTCACACTGTGTCACGCTGAATATCTCCGAGAACTACGTTAAGGGTACACGTGTCTGTGGAATGCTTAGCCACTTGCACGTAAATTTCACGAGCAGGCTGTTCCGTTGATCGGATCAACTGGAACCTTCGACGTCGTAAGTGACGGAGTGCCGACAACAACATATACGTAAATTTTGAGCCATCACTCCATATGTAAATTAATTAAAACACATAAAGAGCATCCAGTTCACTCTATAAAGTGGTTGGTGTTAGGAAGAGCAACCAGCCATAGAAATCATACCAAAACAGACAATGGAACCTGGAGCAGCTTGCTAGCTCCTATCAAACCATCCAATCCATGCCAGTAAGGAAAATAGATATATGATGATGATGATGATGATGATGATGATGATGATGATGATACAAGACAGTTGTAAATGTCTGTCATGTTTATTCAACCTCACCATAGACTGGAAAAGAGGATATCAAATGAATATCACTATCACTATACCTTAACCATTTACCTAAATTTAGTTCATAACATCCTTGATAACATAAACCCATGCACCAACACTTGGATCTTTCAGTCCTGTACCACCTGAAAATACTCTAATCAAAAGTCTTGTTTATATTTCTTTTAAAGGAAGTTATGAAGTAATTTAAGAGAAAACTTCAATCCCATCCTCTTTTTATATTCTGTAATATTTGCTGTAAAAACTGATGCATGTGTTGTACAAATTTTGTGATTTATTTTAGTTGTTTTTTTTTTTTACCGAAGATTTCATGAATACCTGGAATCATCTTTTTACTGAAGGACATAGCTTACTAGTAAATTTAATAATGAAAAAGCTGCCACAAGGCCAGTAACTAATTGGTTGTTACTAATTGCATTTTGTCACTCATATCTTTCTTTTTATTATCTTTTTGTCATTTGTTCTAATTCATATAATGTAATAAATTAACTATGACACATGTAACTTTTTATACCAAATGACTATTCATACTATGAAAACAAACAAAAAGTCTTCTCTTTAATACTACCAATTTTCACAATAATGTGACAAGTATATACATAAGTTCATTTTTAGGCATTTTCTCCTTAATCATTAGAGGACTGAGGTTTAGATGTAGAAAAAGGCTTTGAATTATAAGCAATGTTTCCATGAATTTAAAAGAGCCTAGTAACAAATGTTAAACTACAATGTGTGATTTCTATCCACAAAAATTGTGCAAACTATGTGCTCACAAAAACCACTGCAGCTTGTGTGGAGATGTGGATGAGAGGCTTGATTTTTTTTTTATCATATTCTGTATCAGTTTATATATAATGATGGTGAATTATTTCCTAGTTGGTTTTGAATTGCTGCTAGTCACCTTGATTATTTCATAATTTTCACATTACCATTTTGTGAAATCAGTCACTAATTCCAATGGCATTCTCCATAATATTGACAGGGTGAGTTGGCCTCTGTCAGCTGTGATGGAATGAGCATTACTGATGAGTATTACCTTCCTATATAAAATTAGCATGCAGAGCCACAACACAGTGGTGGCAGACAACATTCTGGACGCATTGAAGAGAAGGCTGGTGGTCCCCAACAGTACCAGATGGAACTCTACCTATGACTCTGTTGTTGTCCTCAACAACCAGCTGGAGAAGAATAGGGGAACTGTCCACAAGATGAAGACACAGCTGAAGCTGCAGACCTTCACTGATTCTGATGTTGGCTTCCTGACGGAGTACATCTAGGTGATGTCTAATGTTGCCAAGGCCTTGGATAAAATCCAAGGGGAGGAGCAGGCCTATCTCAGGAGCCTTTTGCCAACTGTAGTGGCTGCCCTCATGAAGTTGAAGGAGACCAAGTTCAAACATCTCCTGTACTGCAATCCTCTGGTAGATGTGAAACTGGCAGGCATCACGAAAAGGCTTAGGCCCCTCCTAAAAGACCTGGAGTGCCAGCTGGTCGCTTCCTTCCACCCAAAGTCTCACCTGTTCTGACTGGAGCAGTATAATAACAGCCAGGTTAGCAGAGTAACGAATGCCATGGAGACTGTCGTAGAGACAGCCCTAATGGAGACCAATGAGGAGGGCAGCAACACCACCAACAATGAGGATGAGGAAGATGATTTCTTCAGTAACATCACTTGTTTCTGGGAGAGCAGGAGCCACAGGTCACTGAAATCCAAGGCGCAGAACTTGGTGAAAACCTGGCTGGATGTTGTCTGGAAGGAGGTCCTGACTGAAGTTTCCTTTTTGGGTGAGCAGGTCTTGATCAACCTGTTCACCAAATATAATACCATCCCGTCCAATGCTGCAGATGAGCACCTATTCTCTATAGGCAAAGATACTTTGAGGGCCAAGAGAGCCACCCTGTCAGATGGTAACTTTTGAGAGGCTCATGTTTATGAAGGGTAACCAGTATCACGTCGAGGCAATGGAGAAGGCCCAGCCAGAGTAGTACACCTTGATCATCATCTGATTTTGGTATAATACCTATGCTATACTATACTGTTTTGATTCACTTATTACTTTTTCTACAGTAAATAAAATGTATGATGACTGAAAAACTAATGTTTAATTTCATTTGTTCACTTAATTATTTGCGTACACCTTGATCATCATCTGATTTTGGAAAGCTTTATGTCTGAGCTACAACATTTCAGCTCTCTAGGTCTGTTTTGAAGGGTTTTAGAGCCCCAAAAAACCAAACTGAAACTAAATTCATATGATAAAAGTTATCAGTTATCAGTTAGTGTTAGCTTCCAGTAATTTTTTTACCTGTTTAGCAGTTTAGCAGTTAGTGAAGCTAACGTTTTGGTTAGCTGTGCCCACCAGTAGTTATAAGCATAAGAATAGTAGTTTAAATATGATTACATTGTATTTAATGTAGGATACACTGTAGTTAATGTAAGGTAAACAACATCACCCAGTTAATTCTTCTTGTACTGTTCAGGGTGAAGTTTTATAAACATGACACACATTTATAACTGTCTTATATATCTAGTGGATATTAATTTACAAATACAGTGATGCAAAAAAAAAAAAGTCAAAATCTATGGAAAGGAACGCATTATGAAGGGCATCCAGCCATAGAAATCATGTCAAAACAGACAAATGGAATCCAGGCAGCTCTCCAGTAGGCCACACCTGTCAAACTGTCCAACCAATACCAACATAGAAAATGGACTTGATGAAGATGATGATGATACTCTAGAGTAAACTTTAGTGGGGAAAATAAACACTGCAGGCTCATTAGTAATCCAGTAATAGGTATGCACATATTAATACATCCTTTTATATATATATATATATATATATATATATATACATACATGCATACACATATTCATATATACAAATATATATATATACATATATATACATATACAAATATATATATATACATATGTATATATATATATATATATATGTATATAAATACATATATATGCATACACACACACACACACACACACACACACACACACACACACACACACACACACAGTGTGTCAGCTATTTGAGAACAAAACTTTGAAGATCTATAAGTGGCCACACTTTAACTAAACATCCTCCTTTTCTCAGTGCCAACATGGAAGACAATGAAAAGGTATGCTGTTCCCATTGCCTTAACCAACAACATAGCAATTCTGAAACTGAAACCTTCTTAAATGTTGCCAGATCTTTTGTGTTCAAGAGCTTCTGGCCTCTAACAGGAAAGTGTCTTCCATGTTGAAAAGAAAAAAAAAACATTCTCAATGGTCAGACATTGTTGAGTTTGTCCAGCATGTATAGGGTATCATCAACAGGAATCTCAGCAAGTCAATGAAGGCTACTGCCAATCATCTCCATGTGTTAAAGTCAATGCTTAGATGTGTGGTACCCAGAGATATCAAGTAGAGATACAAGGTTATGAGAAGAGTGCAGCTCATGTCCAGTAGTACCAAAGAGAACTGTGTCATCCGGTTGAAGTGCCTGCTGAACAAACCGAAGCACCCCCAAGGAGTCCAACATGCTCGGGTTCTCAGATGAGAACTTTGTCCAAGATCAAAAAGTGAACAGGAGAAATAATAACTCTGTGTCAGCCCCACTGAAGTCCCTACTATTATACACACCAAGTTCCCATCACTTTTGATGGTCTTGGGGATCATGAGCAACAAGGACCAGGACATGTCCCCTCACTTTCTTGAGCAAGGTTTAGGGTCAATGTGGCAGTCAACATTGAGGCAATGGAAATGATTGTCAAGACCTGATCAAGAGACTTGTTCAGGAGAGACAGTACACGTTCCAGCAAGACTCTCACACAGCCTGCACGACACAGGAATGGATGGTTCAAAAATTCTCATGATCCTGTTATCCCTAATATCTGGCTTCTTATCTATCCTGATCTACAGCCACTGGACTACTATGTCTAAAGTGTCACTGAAAGGGAGATCAACAAACATGCCCACAATACCAAAGCTGCACTGATGTCTGCCATTGGTGATGGTATAACCAACATGAATAAAGATCACCTGGTCAACACATTTGTTTCAGAAGCCGTATTGAGGCTGATGGCAGTTTTACTGAATAGCTTTTTGCTATGTGCATCTAAGAATGTGTGTACCAAATGCTATAAAAATATATTAGTTTTTTTAATAAGTACTTTTATTTTCCTTTACTTAAAATTTTGTTTTCAAACAGCTGATGCACCCTGTTTATTTACAGTGTAAATACTAAGAACAATGAAAAGGAAGACAGAGGAAGAATAAAGTTTGACAAGTAGGATATTAGCTTACTGCTTTAATGGAAATAAAAAGCACGTTTTGGACATCAGCCCTGCATCAAAAGAGAGAGATTACAGGGAGTGAAAAAGAGTCAGAGAGAAACCAGAGAAGAATGTTGTTCCACAGGAGAGGGGGAATAAGAGAGAAGGGGGCAGGAGTGTGAATGTATCTGCCGTTATCCTCACCTCGTCACTCATAATATTTACCCCTATATGCCTTTGACCCCTGTTACTGTGCATCTCTCTCCCAAAACTACACAATATCCCCCTATTTCTTAACTGTCTAAGCAACTAGCTCTCCAACCCCAAACATTTTATGTATTACCACCTATCACCTCCTCCTCCATGGCCCATTCTCATCTTTACATTCTTCCAAATTTGGATTCACCATTATCCATGCTTCCATCCATGTTCACCATTTTCTGCATTTCTGCCAACTGTTACTCTCCTTTCACACTCTTGTGAACTTACCCCTCACCACCCATTCTAAATTCTCAGTCCCTATTCTCTCTTTATCCACCTTCTTGGATTTTGAGAGAATGCTCTGAAATTACAAGATGATGAATAAGGAGGAGTCCTCTCAAGGATACTACATCTGATGTTGAGGAAGTCATTTCAATAGTCCCAGAGTTTCCAAATGAAGTGGTCCAGAGAGGTGGGGTTTTTTCCCTATCCTTACACCTGAAAGAGTTCATGTGTTGTGATATCCTCCCTTAAAGTCATTGGCTGTCATGTCTGTGTAGTGCCTTGTGATGCCATCAGATGGTGTGAGGGTGGCTTTATAGACTACAACCTTTGAGGAGGGCAGGTTCCCTCAAGTGGGCAGTTAGTAGAATTTCAGCACTTACAGCTTGAGGCGTAGAGTGGGAGCTGTTATAGGTGTGTATTTGTGTCTAATGCAGTATGTGATGTTTGAAGTGATATTATATAAGAGTAGGTAACCTTGACGTTATCAGTTGAAGAGTTTATAATATCTATGGCTTATGAAATGCTTTCTAATTAACATCAGGAAGCTCCCGGTCATATTATTGGAAACATTTACATTGTATAGGGGATTGAACCAGATTATTATCTTCTTTCTATTTCTGTTTGGGTTCAGGGTGGTGGGAAAGTCTTATATATATATATATATATAAACTTATCATTTGATGAGTTTGCAAGAGTGTGAAAGGAGAGTGATAGATGGTTAGAGAGGGGAGAGGGCAGAATGCAGTGAATGGTGAACACAAGAGGCAATGTGGTCAATGACGAATTTCAGGTGAAAGGGTGAGGGGACCAAAAGGATAAATAGCGGCGTATATGAAGAAGTGATAAGGGAGAAAAACATTATAAGACACTAGAGAAAGACAGAGATAAAAAACAGAAGGGTTGATAAAGTGAGCCAAAAAGGATTGGAGGAAGGGGCATGAGAAGGTATTCAGTGAGAAATAAAATAATGAGAATGCAGAATGGGAAACAAGGTAAATGGTTCCAAGTAGTAGGAGAACTTGTACCACAAAAGAGAAGGGGTAAAGGTTAAAATATGTGCAGTTTTAGCTTCATATTACAACAGTTGAGTAAAATACTATTGTACTAGGAAGTGTGATAGGTGGAACGAGTGTTATGAAGGTGTGATGTGGAGAAGGCGTGACAGGAACAGCTTGGGTGTGAGGAGGGCATGGACATAAATGATATGCTTTCAGGACCTCATTTTCACTGGTCTTTTGTCTTCTACGTGAGGCTCAACAACTTGAGGTAGTTCATTATATACAAAATATAATGAAATGTAAACAACATTATTGGCATTCTTAAGCATTTTAAACAGTTGTTTCCAAAAGTTAGTGGTTGGTTTTCTCAATATTTCAATTAAAATATACAATATTGTAATTGTGATCTGCCCTCATATATCCATAATCATGCAAATTATACAAAAGCAAAGTGATAAAAATAGCAAACAAGAGATAATAAAACAAAATAGGAAGTGGTACTAGCCAGATAGAGAGAAGGATAGAGAGAAAGGTAGTGAGAGAAGGAAATCATATTAGCAAAGAGGGAAAAAATACATACCAACAAGTCTTAATGTATACATCAACATCAGAGAAAACAACAACAATCATGGGATAGAAATAAGAGTGGAGATAGTGCAAAGTAGACAATTAAGGTTGAGTAAAGTTATATTCAGGCCATAAAATTGACCAGTAAGCCCTGACAGTTATATGGAGTTTCAGGTCCAGAGATCTCAATTAGGCAGACAAATTGCACATTAGTATTTTTGTTATATTATCATCAGTCAGCTTTCATTATTTATAAAGACATGTTTAAACTATTTTTGTTTGAAGTTTGCAATGAATCGAATACATACATTCACGTATGTATTGTGTGTACACATGTACACATGCAGGCATCTCTCATACTGATTGGAACCTATCTACACACTGTTCCCAAAACACATATACGAGTTTACACCAACATATGAAAATTATAGGTACAGCAGGATGGATGTCTGCTGCTGCTGTTGCTATCTCTGACCAGACAAAGACACTGTTCCTTCTCTCCAGACTATATTGTAATAGTTTCTTAACAGCCCCTTTTTTGCAACACCTTTCAAATACCTTGCTTACATTCACAAAACTGGTCAATGGTTTCAAACTGATGAACCTATCCTAAATCATTATGTAAATACCCTGTCTTTGTATCTCTGTCCTATTTGTAGTACCATGTGGAAGCTGGTCTATATATATATACACACACACACATCATCTATTCAGTTACATGTGTATACAAGTTATGAGTTCTATATGTGTGAGTAGAGATTTATATCATTGTCACACATTGTACACCACTGCATAGTTAAGGAAAACACATATGGCTGCCTTGGGACGCAAATATATGAAAGTAGAAGTAAAATGGTGTCTATATATGTATAGTGTCTTACCAAGAAGTGATTCTGGCCGGTTGCTTGAGTTTAGGGTTCCTGAAGAGGAAAACTCAGGGCTTCGTTTGTAATAAAGAGCACTGGTTGATACAGACAGATGTTTTGATGGTGGAACACTTGCTGGATAAGAACCTGGAGTCAATGACACATAACAATCCATGCAAATCGATTGACAAAAGACAGGACATGGCATGCAAGCTAAACGGAGGCATTCTTTTGTTTGCAAACAAAATATATAAAGTAAAAATAAAATTAACATTTCACATTAGTATATGATTTAATTCTTAATAAAAATATATACATGCATAGCCATTTTTGAAAAATAATTTTAGGGATAAAAACCAACAATACAGCATAAACCAATTTTTGTTGTGCACTTCAAAAAAAAAAAAAAATATATATATATATATATATATATATATATCTACAGCACTGAGAAAATAATTACACATCAAAATTAAGGTACTTTGGTTGTAAAGCCCACATGCTGTATCTAGGGTTTTTAACCCCCAAATTATTTACCAAAATATACATATTCTTATATAGAATTAAAATAAGATATATATTAAGGAGGAGGAGATTATAAAATAAAATTCAAATTAGAGAAAATATATATATTAAGTGTATACAATGGGAGATATACAACTAAAAGATATCCAAAATACATCAAGCCACAACTTAAGACATGTCATAAAATATGCTGCCTGAATGACAGGTTTCACAAATGCAAAGAAAAAAAAATCTCCCAGTCCTAATTCTACATGTTAATTTATTTTCTTTTTAACATTCTGTTAATTCAATTTCTTTTAAAATCATTTTTTGTTACTCTTCTTAGTAAGTACCATAGTATCTTTTATATCCATCAGAAGCAATCATGTCAAGCAAAGAGGAGATAGAGTATATATCTGTGTGTGTATGCAAATACACACATATACACACTCTTTTTGATAGAAGAACGAGAGAAAAAAAAACCAAAAACAGAGTAAGATTGGAATGAAGGTTAGTTCCTTTCTAAAAAACCTCACACAACACAAACATTTGAAATACATACCCTGACCTGTCGGTGCATTATCAGAACTGCCTTCTACATAGAAATGGTAAATGATAGAAAATTATGAGGATTGTAAAAACAAAAATTTTGTGTCATGATGTCAGTATCATACCACAACCACCACCACTATTATTATCACCACAACTATTTCAACCAATAAGGATTTCTCACTCTCTTGAGAATGGTATAGTCAATTAAGACAACCAAGTAAATGCATGCCTGGTACATATTTTATTGACCTCAGAAGAATAGAAAATAAAAATGTAGAACTTTAACTCAGAACTCAGAGAAATAAACAATGATGTTACAAAGTGCCAGGTTTCTGCCATTTCTGTACCACCACCACTGCTATCACTGAAGCCAGCCCCACCACCACTAATTATAATAATTTTAAGTCAAGTTACTAATATCAGGAAAATTAATTAATTCACTTTGTAAGACAACTGAAAATATAGAGCTTTTCTTTCTTTGGTTTAGGAAGAAGGAAATGCCCATAACCTTGCAGGAGGCTGCATGAGATTGATATGGTTGATGCTCTCAGCTTGTAACTTGATGTCTGAAGGTAAAATGGACATGTGAAAGGAATGCCAGATAATTGACATTATCAAGAGGGATTAGAGAAAGTGAGTGCAGGGCCAGGGATGAGGCATTGTAGTGCCAATAAAGGAAGGAGAGATGAAGTATCAGATAGGCCTGAGAGGAGGTGGCATACAATAAACTGGTTCAGATAAACAAAGGCCACTTTGGAGCAATATAATAAGAAAAGAAAGAACATGGACTAGAAGTTGAGTGAGATATTAAATTTTTGTCTGTCACTCATACGACCTTCATCTGGAAGTGGTCTAGAATGTTTATGTGAGCAACAGTACTATTCCATATATAAGAATAGTACTACATTGCCGGTTTATTGCATCATAGTGATTCTGTAACTAATCAAAGGAGAATTGATATTCAGGCTCTGAAAAGAAAGTTAAGCTTTTACAATGCATCTTCAATATCACTACAAATGACATATAGTAGAAATGAAAAGTAATACTGTCTGCATAAAAGTGGGCTTTGTTGGATTTGATTTTCAAAATGAGAGCAAGAGACAAAATCAGTCCTTGGAACATACCAGAGTTGATTGAAAGTGACTTTAAGGACTGTTTATAGTTCAAAGTGAAGAAGGTTCAAATGATTCTTTGTCTTTGCTGTAAGTAATGATTGTGTCTTGATGCTCTAGAAAGAGACTAAATTGTCACACCTCTATTAGAGGAGTTTTGAGGTGTATATTCATGTGGGTGATACAAGTTTTGCATGAAGGAATGATATTATCTGCACAGAGCTGAGCATTGTTAGTAGCAACAAACAGCAGCAGGTTAATAATATATAGAACAAAGTGAGTCAACATTAGAGTTGAGAGAATATATGTTAGCGAAGGCACTGTCAATATATTTGGTCAGTGGTTGCAAACACCATGAGTGCATCAGCAAATAAATACCTTCTTTGAATGTCCACAGAAATACTGTTTTGAAACAAAATACTATTGACATACAATTTATTAACTTAATTATCTACCAAGAAAGCAATATGCTAACAAGGTCTTTCCAATCTAACACTTGATAATAAAGGGTTTATAAGCAGTACCACCACTGCCAGTTAAAGTGAGTCATCAATTATTGAGGAAATTCCAGCAGGATTGAAATAGCTCAATTGATCCTCTTTCTCTGCCCATGAAGTAATTGTACATATAAAGACAAAGTGGTTACATCTGCCTACACTTAGTGTTGGATAAAAATCTAAAGATATATTCCATAATATAGTAAAGTAGCAATGCTTTACTATAGCACACTGTCATAAAAATTTACTAAGAGATATTAAAGGGAATCACAAATAGATATATAACTTCCAAGGAGGAAACTAAAAGAAGAGATGAAATAAGGTTAATAAACACTATTTAAAAGAATAATACTATCTTTATAAAGAGATGTACAGTGAATTAATTCTAAAAATTTGTCTGTACCTATACAAAGGTTCTACTGAAGGTGATACAAAAGTGAGGATAACTATTTAATTAATTGCACAAGTTGGTAGGGTAACTTTTCCACGATACAAAAAAAAGTATCTCAATCACAAATGATGCATTTACACCATCACTCAACTCAATTTTTGAATCCTCTTTGAAAAAAAATTCAAATGTGCCTTGTTTTAAGCACTTCACCACAGATATGGTCCTAGCTATGAAGTGTATTTGCCTAGAGGAATCCTAGATGTTGGTGAGGTGTAAAATTTGGAGTAACTGTGGAGGCTTTGATTGAGGTATGTAGTGTAATGATATTTTCTTGATATAAGTAATGCTTGAATTTTTTTGGTCGTTGTTGAAAGAGAAATTGTCATGGATCTACATGAGGATGTTTCCAATGTCAGTGTTCATAGAATTAATTGAGGTTTAGCATGTGGTATTCAGATCGCATGTGGATGACACATGACTGTGGAAAATTAGGGAGGAATGAAGAGTAATACTGCCTGCATAAAAGTGGGCTTTGTTGGATTTGATTTTCAAAAGGAGAGCAAGAGACAAAATCAGTGCTTGGAACATACTAGAGTTGATTGAAAGTGTAAGAGAAAGAGCTTTGTCAACAGCAGTGGTGCAGTCTGATATGAAGTTACCAATCCAAAAGTTCAAGAATCGATGAAACAAGAAGTTTTGAAAGGAAATTTGCATGCTGGACATGGTTGAAAGCTTTGCTGATGTCTAGGGCAATAATATTGCTTTCACCAAATTTCTTTAACATGAGGGCCAACCTATGGGTGACATGACAGATCAGATGTCCATTATATCTGAAAGCTGAATTTGTGTGTGTGTGTGTGTAAGAGAGAGAGAGAGAAAAAGAGAGAGAGATAAGGTGGTGAAGATTGCCAATGTTAATGGCTGTCTCTTATTTTTGGAATATTAGAAGTGAGTGCACTAGAACAATAGTTGACAGAATTTGGGAAGTTGCCATTCTTGGAAAAGAACACTGTTCCATGTCTCTGAAAATCAAGGTGTATTCTCATACAGAGTGAGAAATTGAAAAGTTTGGTGAGCAAAGGGGAAAACTCTGGGGGGTACAATGTTTGAGCATAACAAAGGATATTGTCAGGACAGGTAGCTTTGTTGGTTTAAAAAAACCAGATGTTTACTGGATATGTTTATGTATTAATCCTTTTCTTAGTGTACTTCTGCTGAAATATATTGCCTTTGTTTCACTTACTTTTGAAAATAATGAAGAATTTAGTAAAATATTTTTGCTGTTATTAAGCTAGTTTACACCCTTTCCAGTCATGTACTTTACCTATCATAAACAAGTGTAGCACTTGTACAAGTACAAACAATCCAACTACCTATAATATAACATGAAATATAACCAATATTTACAATTTTTAAACCATTCTATATTTTATGAAATTTGAACACAAAACATTATGATACGAATCATCATCATCTTCCAAATTCTTGACACTACTTGTACCACAATAAACTTGTACAATAGTTGACTTATTTCTTTACATCTTTGCAAATGTGCAACTTTACAGACCTAGACTAAGAGTTTTGAAAAGAAATGAGCAAAACCACCACTATATAACATATATAGAAATATACATACATTTTTGTATATACAATTAAAACACACACTAGTGAAAAAGTCTCTACATAGTCATGTGACCTACTAGAAATAGCAGCCTGATCTTCATCAAAATATAGTCTATTGTTTAAAAAATAACACAAACAGTGTCAGTAATAATTAAAGCACTAGCTATAATAAAACAAATATATGAGCTTAAATATACGAGTCATACCAAGGCTTTCAAAGTTATGCACATTCCAAAAAGCAGCTCTACTAGATTCAACCTCAACCCTGAACACCATACTTTCTTTTCAATAGCTCAACTCAAACTGCACACTCTCTGCACACAACACACAGCCTACCCAATAACAGTCCAATATATAATACAATTTACACAGTTGCAATCCATTAACAGACACAGACCATATCCTATACAAAATAACTGTCTGGCACTGAAACACCTAACACCAACTGTACAGCACATACAGAACATTTACAAAACAACAAAATAACAACAGCACTGCACAACAGAGGAAACACTAAAATAGTACAACAAACCAAGCCCCACAACAAAACAAAACTTATGACATATACTAACAAGGGTCCAAATCCCCAAAACACAATGTTGCATATATCTCAGAACATCAAGGGTGCATGTGGTGATATAGCAGAAAGTTGCATGAAATTGTCAACAACAATAATTGCTTGTAACATAAGCACAGAGCCTGAAATTTTGGAGAGGAAAATAGTTGATTGTATCAACCCCAGTGCTTGACTGGGATTTCCTTTTATTGACTTGGAAGGATGAAAAGCAAAGTTGATTCCAGTGAAGTTTGAATTCAGAGCTCAGATAAAGTATTTTACCTGATACTTTAATAACTACCAATCCATTGCCCATCACCATTAATAACGAAAAGAAAAAAGTGCATTGCAATGTTAACCAAGTCTGTGGATTGGAAGTGATAGGAAAATGATAAGAATACAAGGATTTATTCAGAAAATGTTTTGACAAAGACTCATCATACTATCGTATCAGAAACCAGATATGATTTGGAAGACAGAAATGAACAAACACTAATCAAGTTGACTTTGCGACTGCATATGATAGTAGAATGGATACCCAAATCAGGAGAAAATTGCAAGATATCAAGACCTAACCAGAAAAATGAAATACAAAGATGGAAATTGATGCCCTCAGTACAATTCCCATATTGATAGCTATCAAGAATACTGAAAGTGAGATTCATATTGTGGACTGGCAGAAAAGTACCATCTTTTAATCTTGCCTTCTAGATTCTTGAGACACAAGGAGACTATTGACACTAAACAACTTTGCTAACTAAATTAGCACATAATAGCTTTTGTCTAATACTTGTTGCTATCATAGACACACAGTCAGAAATTTCGTGGGTATGGAAATAGTTATATTGATCCCTGTAGTTTATTAATACTTCATATAATCAACATTGAAAGATAAAAGACAAAGCCAAACTTGGTGGGGGGCTTGCATTAAGAAAGTAAGGAACCAAAGTTAAATGTCAAAAGTGAGTTTGTGTGATACTCCAATGATTCTGCTGACCTCAACCACCATGGTGACGGCAACAATGACTTTCTATACCTACCCAGAAGCAGTGGAGGAAGAGGAATGATGCAATCAGAACTCTACTATAAAACCTCCACTATGGGGATGAACAGAACCTATTCGTTCATATAGTGGAATGCTGCAGCATATGTACAAACATGAAAGCAACAAAAAGTTACACTCTAGAGTCAAGAACACCTGTAAATTTGCAAGGCAACTCAAATGAATTAGGTGAAGAAGCTAAAACC
Organism: Octopus bimaculoides; assembly: GCF_046866305.1. Taxonomy (NCBI): domain Eukaryota; kingdom Metazoa; phylum Mollusca; class Cephalopoda; order Octopoda; family Octopodidae; genus Octopus; species Octopus bimaculoides. The sequence goes on along the minus strand of NC_142948.1, from coordinate 19,050,283 downwards.
ATTGCTTGGGCAAGCAAAACAAAGTAACTGTTTAAAAGAACAGGAAGAAACAACTTGACAAATTATGCAGCCAGAAGTCACTGCATGGACAATATATTCTTCAAAGTCAAAATGATGATGATGACAAAGCAACAACCCATTAGTGAGTGAGGAGTTCAGGATTGAAAGCAGAGACTGAAGGCTTCATATTGGTGGCAAACGATCAAAGTTTGTTTACTAGAAATTATATATAAAAGATAGGACTGACCCAAAATGCAGGTTCTACAAAACATTTGATAAAACAACAGACTATCTGGTTTTGGGCTGTCCAAGGCTAACACCAAATGGATATAAAAATTACCACAATATACAAGCGCCACCACGATAAAGTTTGTGTGTGTATCTTCATTGGCTCTTATACTGTAAATACCAATATGAAGTAACAGAGAACTTGTAAGAACATGTACCAAGTAAAGTTATGCAGGAGGATGGAAAAGTAACGATACTCTGGAAGTATTATTTTCAGACGAAGCTGGATATTGTCATACTGAACAAGAGACAAATATTGTCAGATCATTGATGTAGCCATACCAAATGACATGAGTGTTGTGAGTAAAGAGGTTGAAAAAATCACCAAGTACTCCGAATTGAAAGTGGAAATGGCAAGACTGTATGGAATGCAAGAGAGTAATGTAAAAGTGATGCCAGTGGTGATCGGAGCATTGGGCTCAATCCCATTGAAACTTCAAAACTTCTTAAGGCAACTGGAAATCCCATGCAAGATTGATGTCTTGCAAAAAGCAGCCTTATTGGGCACAGTGCACATCTTAAGGAAAGTATTATCGGTCTGAGGTCCTTGTTGTGACTTGACAGATGACTAAAGACTGGAGCATTTTTACCTACATTGTGTTACGAAGGAGGAATAATAATAATAATAATAATAATAATAATAATAGTTGTTGTTGTTGTTGTTGTTGCTGCTACTGCTGCTTCTAATTTAAGCCTTAGTACTTGGCTGGGATTTTAAGTTACTGGCTCTTAAGAGATGAAAGGCAAATTTGATATCAACACCATTTGAACTCAGCATAAATAGACTGTAAGTTATTTTGTTGGGGGCACTGTATTAGTTCTGCCATCTAACAACAATCATATAAATTCAAAAGAAAGGTTTCTGCAGTTAAAACGTTTTCACTATGGCTTGTGAAAAGTGAAATTATAAAAGCCAAGATCTGCAGATTCCTGAAACAAGTGTAAAGGCACAAAAACAATACTAATTAAATTGAATCAGTCCAAACTGAATTTGGGCAGGCCAACAAAATGTGTTACCTCTGAATTAGCAAATATTGAAATATCTGTTTGTCATAATAGACTAAACATAAATTAGTAACATACACTAAGTGCTTCAAAAAATATTTTTAACAACATTATAAGATAAATAGAAAAAAAAAAAAACAGAGGCTACAATTGATTTGGATTGACTTAGTATTTTCTAAAATAACTGGAAGAAATATTTTACTCAATGTCATTAAGAAATGTTTCTTAAATAGGAAATGTTCTCTCCATTTAAATGCCCTTGCATTACTTATGTCTGAAAGAACCAGTTATTTGCATAATCTGTATTTTTATTGAATTTTGTTTACTTTGTATCTCATTTTATTTCACACATGACCTGCAACATGACCAGCATATACCCAAATAACTTACTAAAAACCAAAATTTCAACATAAAATATATACACACAAGATCAATAGTTTCATCTTGTTTGTAATAAAATTTGGACATCTTAACTATGGTAGTTTCTGTGATACCAGAATGAATACTCAACCAGTAAATCAAGCTGCAACTGAGATGCATTTCCCAATGCTATGACAGGAATGTTTGTCATCCATTAGCTTTGGGAGTTCCTCAATATCTTGCTTGTTTGTTTCTGTCAATAACATCAATGACGCTGAGTGGTCTTTGTCCAGTATTAGAGTGCAAAAGTCTTTAAAACCTGATATGGCCTGTAGTTCAGCATATTAGTATTGGCCACATTGAGCAACAATAGTGGAGAGGGATGCAACTTGTCCATAAATCTTCTCTTTGATCTCATACTCATGCCATGAGATGTTTTAAACTCTTATAAAAGTGATCTTGAAGCTCCATCTTCCATAGTCCAAGTTCAGGCTCTGTAGTGAAGTATACTCACTACACAAGCTTTGAAGAAGGCCAAGTTTGTTGATTACCAGATGTGTTGAAGCTTGTTACAGCCATTCCATGCTTACCTCCCACCCTTGAATGTCAAGAAATCTTTCTTAAAGTCATAAACATAGACCTCACTTAAAATCATCGACTTCCTTGAAATGTGTGTTACTGTTGGAACAAATTGGCAGGTAGCTTTCACCTGCAGCTTTTTTTGCATTGAGAAACAGGCCAACTTTGGCTCTAAGGGACATAAACAGATGTTAACAAGTGTTGCACAACATACAGTTGATGAGCTGTGAGGGAATGATTATCAGTATAGTCTATAAAAGGAATATATAGACTATGCTGATATATTGATCCTTTTGCTTGATGACAGAGCATTTGCCTTGGATGAGATCAAGTTTTCAGCTAAGGATAATAACTGGTATTCCATTAGTTACAATGATGAGGGTTCCAGTTGGTCTGATCAACAGAAGAGCTAGCTCGTGAAATTAGCATGCACTCCACAGACATGCATACCCTTAACGTAGTTCCTAGGGAGAGTCAACGTGACACAGAATGTGAGAAGGCCAGCTCTTTGAAATACAGGTACAACTCACTTTTGCTAGCTGAGTGGACTGGAGCAATTTGAAATGAAGTGTCTTGCTCAAGGACACAACGTGCCACCAAGAATTGAACTCATGACTTTCGGATTGTGAGCCAAGTACTCTCACCACAAAGCCACGCACTTTCACTAAGGATACAGTTTACAACAATCATGAAGAGAAAATGAGCTAAGATGGGTCCTTGAAGGATTCCTACCATTGTTGGAAACTCTTCAGTTGGACTGTTAGTACTTTGCAAAAAACTTGAGCTTTCATATATGATGATGATGGCTTTGACAATTTCATCTGGGATACCATAGATCAACAGGATGTGTAAGATGATCTTTTGTTGACTGTGAAAATCTATAAATATAACTGATGCCTTTTGATTGGAATTCTGACAAGATGAATTCACAATGCATGGTTAGGCGATAAAAAAGAGTAGCTTCTAAGTGTTTGATAGTTGTCTAGAAGAAATGAAAGAAACAACACACGTTAACCCTTTCGTTACCAACCCGGCTGAAACCGGCTCTGGCCCTGTAGTACAAATGTCTTGTTTTCATAAGTTCTGAATTAAAATCTTCCACCAAGCCTTAGTCACAATTTATGTTCCTAACACTAGCTTAATGATAACCGAGTTATTTTACTAAATTCTTTGCTAAAGTAATTGAAAGAAACACAGAGTGTCTCAAAATAAATACAGTAATGAAAGGGTTAAATAATATACAAAAAGGAAAACAAACCTACAATATAATCAGTCATTCAATCTATTAACCTCTGAGTAAATGCTCAGTAAAAATTTTCTTAAAAAAAAAAAAAACTTCAGAATATGATGAACATAAAAATAAGGTTGAAATTAATTAGAATCCTCAAATAATTATCTCAAAGCAATAAAGATATTAAATGTATGATCAAACACTCACACATTCATGTATATAGGAAACAAATTTCCTTTTTAGCATATTATGCTTAAAACATTACTATGTTCAACTTTAATCTTTTTGTTAAATATTTTTCTTGTCATTCCTTCATGCTTGAAACAATAACCTTCTTAAGTCCATTCACATATTTGGAGCTTTCTTGATTTCATTTACTGAATGAAGTGTGAATAATAATGGTGTTCCTGTAGTTGGCAGCAAGGGGTCATAAGAATAATATTGCAAACTGCTAAAATCTTCATCAATGGATGCAAAAGCTTTACCTGCACGTACACTCCCCCCACCCCACAAACACAAAATATTAAAAAAAAATTTTTTAAATTAACGAACAATCTTTGAATCCCAATCAATAGGATGTTGCACAACTTACAATAGTGAATTTCAAACTGACAAACACCAGCCCCAATCAATATCGGTGAAATTGTTTGTCTCTCACCCCAACCATATCATTAACAAAAAGACAATAAAGTTTACACCCACATAAGTTTTCTTTCTTAACTATGGTACTGGCCAAGCTAAAAGAAAAAAGTTTTATGTGGTGGTTGCATACGTGGTATTGTAGGCCCCACTCCATGGAAACAAATGGCGGTGGGTGGGGGATGAATGCTGTTTCTCTCTGTAAAAAACCTGCCCTGTAGTATCACCAAATCTTATCTCATCACAAGTTTTACACTGTCACTTTGCAAAAACAACTGAACCCTTGCTGGCCTAATGCACCTCTCCCTCACTTGTAAATAGGTGCCTCAACAAGCTGCATATTTCACTGTTCTGGGCAGCATGCGAGAGGAGATACTATATAATTGACGAGTGAATTCATTAGAACGCTCGAATTAGTCACAAGGCATATAAAACATCTAGGGCACTAGAATCCTAACCACAAGAACCAAACCAATGCATAACACTTAGTAAACCAATATATATTCCAAAGGCACGAGGAAGCCCCAAAACAAATCAGAAGATAAATGGCAATATTTTTTAATTTATGATGTCTTGTCAAAATAACACCATGAGGAAGACTGAGAAAGAGAGAAAAGTAAGGGGAAGGATTCATTAAAATATAATACGCCAAATGACTGTAAATGCCTCCATGTAACCATAGTAATTTGTGTAAGTATGCATGTGTGTATAAAATAAAAAATATTAACTAATGTGGTTCAAGGGCTGAAAGATCAAAAAAAAAAAAACACATCCAAAGTATAATGTGCAGCTGAAATCTCCATCCTATTATCTAAAGATTAAGTACCTGGTGTTTTCTCCAACAACCTTAGAAAATAGCAACCTTGCTCCAACTATGTGCTCACTTCATTTCATTTTCCCTATTCCCATGTGTTTATCACCACCAGCAACAGAAAGTCTTTATTTTCATTAGACACCTGTTTCCACACAAACTCCCAGCTAATATTGATTAAATAGACTTCCAATCTGTGGATCTTCTGCTTCTCAGAAACAAAACAAAACACCTAGAAGAAACCTGAACTTATCCCCCAAATGCATATATGCACACACTAAAACAAAGATGAAAGAAGCTACTTTGATAATAAGTTTCCACTTCATTTCTAAGTAGTGAAACAACCAAGCAGTAGCATGGTCAATGTGCTCTGTTGCAGCACTGTGTACTGTCAGAGAGAATTATAAAGAAATCATCCAAGTGAATGAAGTCACCAATGGTCATTAGTGATATAGTAAAGTCATTATCGAAACTAATTTTACAGAGAGAAAAAGATGTTACAAAACATGAATAATTTAATTATAACAACATTTTCTAGTTTATGCATAAGGGTGAGAGAGAAGGTATTGCTGGAATGGATAACATACAGATTCTATGAAGTGCAAAATTAATGAAACACAGAAGGGGATTAAATTTGAAGATAACCCACCATATCTACATTGGCTACACTTCATCAGAAAAAGCACGGTGAGGGGACAGTAGGGTCAGCTGGCTTTGTTTTTTTACTACTTACATGGAAAGATAGATTGGACAGGAAAAGGAATATTATGAAGCAGAGAAAAAGTACAGGCATTGCTGTGTGGTTTAGAAGTTTGCTTCACAACCAATTGGTTGGTTACTAGGCACAATCTTACTCACAGCCTTGAGTCGGCCAGTACTCTTGTGAGTGATATTTGGGAGATGGAAACTGTGTAGCTATCCACTGTGTGTGTGTGTGTGTGTGTGTGTGTGTGTGTGTGTGTGTGTGTGTGTGTGTGTGTGTGTGTGTGTGTGTGTGTGTGTGTACTTTGATTTTAACAAACACGAGGAAAAATACTCAATATCATAGTAGAGAGTAATAGTTTAAGGCCAATACTGTTTGAAGAATGACAACATACTGGGGAAATAACGACCACTAGTTCAAATCAAAATGAGAGAGGGAGAGAGAGAGGGAGAGAGAGAGGGAGAGAGGGGGAGAGGGGGGGAGAGGGAGGAGGGGGAGAGGGAGAGAGGGAGGGAGAGAGGAGGAGAGAGATAGGGAGAGAGAGAGAGATAGGGAGAGAGAGATAGGGAGAGAGAGAGAGAGATAGGGAGAGAGAGAGAGAGAGAGATAGGGAGAGAGAGAGAGAGAGATAGGGAGAGAGAGAGAGAGAGAGAGTGTGTGTGTGTGTGTGTGTGAAAGAGACAGGCAGAAAGTGTGTATGTGTCTTTTTATGGTGAATACTGGAAAGAGATTTAAACACTGGTGAATCAACCAATAAACAGGCGCTTTCAAACAAATTGCCAAGAGGTATTTGTTCTGCTTTAGTTGTACAGATAATCTCTTGCTACTATAGCCATTGTAAATGCAGTGAAACAGCAACTGGCCTCCTGGAAACCTGTAACCAATGATGATATTTACATTATTTACCTTTGACGGATATTTGTCTTCATCTTGTTTTTTGTTAACACGTTTTGGCTGATATACCCTCCAGCCTTCATCAGGTGTCTTGGGGAAATTTCAAACCTGGGTTCTCATTCCTAAGGTATTTTTTGATGTTGTTATTATTATTATTATTATTATTATTATTATTCAGGTCACTGCCTGGAATCGAACTTGGAATCTTAGGGTTAGTAGCCTGTGCTCTTAACCCCAAGATTTCGAATTCGATTCCAGGCAGTGACCTGAACAACAACAACAACAACAACAACAGCAACAACAACAACAACAATAATAATAAAAAAATCGAAAAATACCTTAGGAACGAGAACCCAGGTTCGAAATTTCCCCAAGACACCTGATGAAGGCTGGAGCGTATATCAGCCGAAATGTTGTGTTAACAATAAACAAGATGAGAACAAATATCCGTCAAATGTAAATAATATAAATAATGTACATAATTCCTCATCTCTTAAATATAGAACTGAATGATGATGATGTTTACAAAAATGAACATAAAAAGAAAGAGAAAAAAAAGAGGGGAGGGTGTGTGTGAGAGAAAGAGAGAGAGGGAGAGAAATGCATGGAAAATGAAGAAATTTTAGATACTAATAGTTTAAACACCCTGTTCTGTTGACAAATAAAACTAAACAGAAAAATACTTTTATCTTTTTCTGACTGTTCAAGGGATGAGACATTAAAAGTAATCTCCTTCAGATATCTTCTCATTTCCATGTATATTAGTACCACCATCACTATATCGTTATCAGTAAGGTAATATATGTAAATAAAGACAACTGTCAACAGAAGATTGCTTTATTCAAACAAACAACATACACACACATGCACACAAATAAAAAAAAAAAGATAACATAATACAAATAAAAATAACAGTAAATAAAAATGAAAGCATGAAATAGGAACTGTTTCTTTTTAAAAGAAAGGCAAAATAATGGCAAGAAAGTAAAAAATAAAATTTAAAATATATAACAAAAGAAACAAAATAAATAAATGAACAAACAAACCAAAAGTGCAAGAATCATTTAAAAGAAGCTGAAGCAAAGCGAAGCAATAGAAAAACAAGCTACATGCAGGAAGGAAGAAGATGAAAAGTAAATTAAAACAATAATTGCAACAAGATTATTATCATTATTAAATAATAATAATAATAATAATAATGATGATGATAATAATAATAATAATGATGATATTCAGCCACATGCAGTTCTCTTTTCTAGGAGGGGAGTGGGGAATATTTTTTTATATATGAGCCCATTTGATCACAACATTACAAGCTGCACAAATACACAATGCTACATACAGTAACACATAGGCCTAGTTGACTTGGAGACACATCAGCAATGCAATACAAACTGAAGATTGTCCAGCTGGCAGTTCAACACCTGTCTTATATCTTGGACAACTGAAATTCTCCTGTTTCGACATTTCCGAATATGCGTGTCAGCACACATGCATGCATACATGATTTCGGCATGTTGGGTTGGTAGTTAATAATTAGTAAAGTTTAGTAGTATTTAGTAAGAAAAGCAATAAGAAATCATGCAGTTTCAAATTTGGGGGAATTTCTTAGGGTACCAAAAATTAAAGAAAAAAAAAAAAGAAATAGAACCTAAATATAAAAGGAAATTATAAAAAAAATACCATACCTATACCAAGCACATCTACGGTGGAGTTCATGTGTATATATGTATATGTGTGTGTGTGTGTGTATGTGTATATATATATATATATATATATATATATATATATATATATATATATATATATACACATATACAGACACACACACACGCATACACGCACACACACACATTCACACACGCATATATATATATATTATTTATTCATTTATATATATATATATATGTATGGGTGTATGAATGTGAGGGAACATGCATGTAACCTTGATAAATATGTATCCATCAAAGAAATAAAAGAAACACACCGCTAAAACAAGACAAGCAGAGAAAGAAAATTGAAAATAGAAATCCAGAGAGAATTTCAGCTATAGATCCTTCCATGACTGCATAAATAGCAACAACGACAGCAAAATCAATGCCATTCTGAATGATGGCTTCTAACAAGACATCAGACCAAGGGTTGCGAAGAAAAAGAAAATATGTGCAACTGCTTCCAAACACAACTGGTAAGTAAGAATTTAGGACGAAGCATAATAATACGGCTTGACTAAGCTGGTCCCAGTGTTTTTAATAATAATGATTGATGGTACTATATGATTGATGGTACATATATAGTACTATATAGTATGGAAAAAGAAGTGATTCCTCCCCTACTTAATTTTTCTCTCAACATATTTTGTCATTCATGCACACTGACATTGCTCATCTAATGCAGTATAATTTCATTTCTTTTTAACCTTGCATGTCCAATGCATTTAAGATTTATGTTTTGCTACCCTGTAGAACTGCTGTTAGTACGCAATCTACTTTTCACTCAGAGAGAGAAATCTTTTGTTACCATCAGAGGTAATAGCTCTCTGAACTTTCTGCAGCCTGTTCGTATTTTAGCAACTGTACTTTCAGAACAACCCCATCTGCTGCTAATTCAGTTACCTAAGTAATAGAAGGTATTTACTTCTTTTAGGCATCCTCCTGGGCATTAGAGAAAATCTATTTCCCATATGTTCCTAGTGTTTCCTGCTCTTGCATATCTGCCACATACAAAGTGTGCTTTCTCTGTTATACTATTGAATCTCTTGTGTGTCCATAGTTTGTGCTGGGTACACCATATGGATCCTCTACCTACGCCATTTCAACATAGTGAACTAGACAAAGAAGTACAAAATGTTTGAAGAAAAAACATGGTACATAAAAAAAAAACCAAAAACAAATGATGAAAAGAAATCATATAACAAAAGGGAAATGAAATGATGCCAAACACCAGGAGTAGACAGGGATATTAATAGATATCATAGAAAGAATGAGAGGAAAGACAATAGAAGGTTGCCAGGAATAACCAAAATTGAAAATTTCAAAATAAAAACACTGTAATAAGACAATATTTTAATAGAATAAGACATTCATCTTAAAAACCAAAATAAATGAGGCTATGAAATGGAATCTTCCAAAAATAATCGAAATGACTGACCATAAAAATGAGATTAATCATATGCTTTCTTACTATAAGAGCCTAATGTTAACACTAAGAAGATATATCAACACCTAGATACAAATAGCTAACTCAGAAACAGAATAGGTTCAAATAAATGTCAAAGTATAAGATAACATTAGAAAATTGCTGACAGAAAAACAAGATTATGATAGACCTATGCATTAATAGATATGCATAAATTGCAACCAGTAGTTATATAATTAAAATTTTCAGTTCACAATTTTAAGGTTCTGAGTCTGATCAGTCTGTATAGAAAGTAAAATTGGGTAAACTGAATCAGCAAAAAAAGGCAGTGACCTGGGCTGTACCTGTTCTTGGGTGGTAGATTTAATCTGTTATCCAGTTTAATACTGCCACCTGATCTTTGGGTATCTTTAATGGAATCTACTATGTTGCAAGTATTCAGGCCTCTGAGAATAACTTATGAAATATAATTTCCTTCTCCCCAGCCCCAACCAGTCATAAAGTCCCTGTAAAAAGGATTCATGAAAACCTGCATTCCTAAATGGAAACAACAAAAATATCAAATCACAAGGAAGGAAACAATTTACGTTCCATCTGACTCTTGTCCTACTAAACATTTCTGAATTCTCAGAAAGGTTTGAAGGTTGATACAATCAAGATAGATCTCTTGTTCTATATACATCATATAGCATTAGAAAATATTTTAGAAACTGTAAAATCTTTAATATCAGTCAATCAATCAATTACAGTTCATAGTCTTGAGTGCACAGCAAAAGGGACAACCTCTGCCCTCCATCGTTTTCAGTCGTCAACTAACCATCTTCTTCCCAATCATTTTTTATGTTGTTCACCCAGCCATTTCTAGTGTCTCTGCAGTATTAGCAGTTGTTAAAATAGAGAAAGAAAACAACTAGAAAACAAAAAGCCATCTAAAAATATCATTACTTGATACAGCATGCATTTTCAGAAAAGTTCTCTTCATAAATGAAACAGATTAACAGAAAAAAATAACACTGCATTCACCTGATTATATGACGTTGGGCTTAATAATGTCAAATAAAAACCCTAACAGATGAATAATGAGGAGTTTCTAACACTGACAAAATTTTCAAGGAATCACTTCAAGTCCATGTGTGAATGCTAGATACTTAGTGAAGAAAGACAAGTTGTCCTTGACAGGACATTTCTTTATATCAGACATGCATATTGCCTCTGCCAATCAATTTCTTTTTGACTAGCCACAACGAAAATATTTATAAAGAAGATGTGCTTTTTTTATTATGTTTTAGAATGTAAAGAAATGACAGAAAATACTGATTAAACTTCACTGCTGCCAGTTTATGTTTAACTAGGCACAAAGGCACTGTATTATTTGATAGCAAAATGAAAAGTGATATACATGCTTTTCTCAAGAGCATTAGTGGGCAAAAATAAAGTGAAAGGTCTCAACTGGAGAACAAGAATATATGACTACTCCAGCATCATGTAAATAACAAAAATAATAATTTTGAAAACTTGCAAAAAGTTACAAATTTCACACACTGGAGGACATAACTAGAAAGCAAAACAAAAAAAAAAAGCCAAGTTAACGAAGAAGGATTTGAAATCCATAATAAATAACAGCTTCTAACAATTGGCACATGACCACAAATTTTATTTCATCACCAAAACTGACCTTGGCAGGATTTGCCTAAAACACAGAGGGAGACAATAATGCTCCTAGAGGGATACAACAATGTTCTAACTTTTCCATAAGGCAACAATTTGGGTTTTTAGGGTTTTATGTTTTTGTGGGAGAGGGCACATGTGCACATAAATGTATGTGCATTAAAAATTTAACATATTTTATCACTCAAAGATGAATGATAAGATGGGCATTTTCATCTGCTACTCTAGTGATTCCATTGCCCAATACTCTTAGTAATAACACAATTTATATAGGATTGCACCTATTTATATAGTGAAGGCAAGTGGCTTAGTGATTAGGGTAATCAGCTTAGATTCATAAGGTCATGAATTCAATTCCTGGCAGCACATTGTGTCCTTGAGCAAAACACTTTATTTCACATTGCTCCAGTTCACTCAACTGGCAAAAATGAGTTGTACCTGTATTTCAAAGGGCTCGCCTTGTCACATTGTGTCATACTGAATCTCCCTGAGAACTACATTAAGGGTATGCATGTCTGTGGAGTGCTCAGCCAGTTGCACATTAATTTCACAAGCAGGCTGCTCCATTGATCTGATCAACTGGAACTTTCATCACTGCAAATGACAGAGCGCTAGTCAATTTATATAGATGAGGAAACAAAATAGATTTACTGAGAATACTAAATTGGAGAAACTAATTCAGAAAGCAAAATCTGCAAAGAAGCAATTATTATTTAGTCCCCTGTTCAAATTTGATTAAGTAGCACTATAATCAAGGGCTTTTTAATCAGAGTTGACCTATTTTCCCCCCCACTTTTTTTTGACAGGTTTTTTTTTGGGTTTTTGGCAAGTATAATGTATCTATGACTATATATTATCCAATGAAGCCTTCTTTTTTTTAAAAAAAAATCTACAAGGGTTTGATAAGAGAGATATGAATGTTTTTTTCAAGACTGCTGAGCAAATGTATTTGGCCTACCCATTACAATAAAAAATATATAAAATACAGCAGGAACAAAACAAATTATGATCATAGTTAAATCGAAATTACTGGTTATGAAGACAATTATTAGGGGAAAGGAATGAGAAGTAATCAAAACAAAGCAAGAAATTGAAACAAATAAAGCAAAATAGAAACTGCAATGTATTTAAGAAATTATGCAAGAAACATTAGTGATGATAATGAGGATAACTTAGATATTTTAATAAGACTCCTTTTGAGGTGAGGGGGTGTATTTTTTTTAAAGAAAAGACACGTTTTCATAAAAAATGAAACTGAATGAGGAAATGAAAATTAATAATATGACTGATATAGTTTGTCCAAAACGACAAATACCAATTATTTTCCCTCTTTTAACAAACAGATTTCAATATATGATTAGCATTTCTTTCAGTGGCCTTAGATACAAATTATACCAGGTATAAATTGAAATGAAGTTGTATCAGAAACAGTAGTGATAATTTAAAATTATAATAATAACGATTCTGAAAAGATCATATATTTTCAAAAAGTATTATGTAAGATTTAGTCGCTTCAGAGTAATGCATCAAATCTGCAGCTCTTCTGTTTGTAAGAAATAAACAATAAAAAAGTCATTAAATTAATATTATATTCACTAGGTTTCATATATATATACATATATATATATACATATATATATATATATATATGTATATATATATATATATATATATATATATATATATATATATATATATATATATATATATATCCACACACACACACATACACATGTAGATACATATATCCACACACACACACCTTTTAAGAGAGCTTTGGTAGCAAAATGAAATGATGGCAGTCAGGAACTACAGTTCCTAAATATGATTGAAAAGAAATAGAAAAAAATTAGAAACACAATTTCAGAAAAATTGGGAAAATTATCCCAGAGACTTTAAGAATGAATGATTTAGTTCTTGTTTAGTCTCCCACTCAAGCTTCATTGAGTAGGACCTATAATAAAAGGTGTTCCAGCCATGATTTTCCCCCCTCCCTCACCTTCTTAAGAAAATCAAGAATCCCCAAATTACTGATCACAGAGAAAATAACTGCCACAATAACATCAAAGGCAAGTAACAGAGAATAAACCAATGAGAAGCAACACAGAAGAGAACAAAAGATAACACAAGAATCCCTACATCAGCTGGATACCGGATACATATTTACCACAGAAACATCTTCATGTTAATTGGTTAGAAAATTAGAAGGGTTAACCTACCAGATGATTTAACATCAACACAACAGTGCCGTCTGACCATACTGCAGGCAGAGACTGCACGACGCTGTGGTCGGACATAGGTATCCGAGTCAGAATCATTGGCTGAGCATCGCAGAAGCGTACTATGAGAAGATGATCTCTTGCGGTCTAAAGGCAAACATATGTCACGTGGTGTACGGCTACCAAAGCCATAAATGCGCCCACCTCTATGTCGGCCTGATTGTTTCCACTGTTCGTAACGGGCAACTCGTTCTTGTGCTCTTTGCAAAATGGCTTCTCTTCGGACCTACCAAAATAAAACAAAAAAGTGTTTTTAGAGAGAAATACAAATACATACATACATATGTATATATATATATATATATATATATATATCTACACACAAAAAGAAAAACAAATACAAAATTTTGCAGCTATTTGTGAAACATTCTGCTAGTACTGCATACTTTGAATTCTAAGAACCATTATCTAAAGAGCTATACAGAGTGGCAAAACATTAAAACAATTTCATTAAAGCTTCAACAATCCCATGAGATTGTCTATGTATGAATGTGTGAGTGTACACATGCACAATGCAGGATCCTGATATGGAAAGTATATGTATATATGTATATAGGTGGGGCAGAGGTGCACAATGAGTGAGACTTACTATATTATAGGAGAGTATTGTAGTTCGCTTGAAGCATTGTGTATTGTTTGTAAAGAATATAAAGTTCTGAATGGTACAACAATGCACTATAATAAAAACAATGGGCTATATACCTATTGTAGTTTAGTCATCCATAGTCTGATATGATATTTCGGAATATAATTCCCTCTTTAGATATTCTTGGATGGGGTTGCTTTTCCAACGGCTTTTTTTGTTTTTGTTTTTTTGGAAGCATCTCAGCAATGGTCTCACAAAGCTCCTTCCGGAATTCCTCATGAGAAGTGCGCAAGGTCAGCCATGTCTCAATCTCGTGTGTGATGGTACATCCATAGCACTGCTTCTAAGTTATGTATTATACATGCAGCTTCCTTTTTTTCCCTTCTTTTTTCTTTCTCTTTTCTTCTTTTTTTTTTGTTATAAACTATAGGTGAGCATATTATCAAAAATAAACCTACATGCAGCCAGATAAAGCTAAATATTATATCGATTACCAACCTCCTGACCGTTGTTAATTTGGGGTCCTAGTCTGTGTATGAGTATAGCTTCCTTAATTCTTAAATTACCCAAATTTCTTTCATTGGCCTCAATTGTGACTGTTATGCTTTTATCAGTGTTCTGGCATCTGTCTAGATGTTTTCCAATGGAGGAGGCTCTTGTGTTCAGATGTTCTTTGATGTGGACGTGTAACGGTCTTGTTGTGCTTCCCACATAGAACTTGTTGCATTTGTTACATTGTATTCTATACACATTTACCCGTTGGCATAAATCTGTGTCACGGATGGGGCAGTTAGCTAGTGTGCATTGACTGCTGTCCTTTGCTTGTTTCTTTGCGAGGTGTCCTCTCAGAGAGGGGCCGGAGTGAGCTAGTTGTATGTCTAGCCCTTCTCTTCTTATGGCTCTTCGGATGGATCTAGTTATCCTCTTGCTAAAATGGGGTATTTTAAGGAAGCATGTGTTGCTGGGTTTTCTATGTGTTCGGTGTGTTGGTCGTCTTGGGTACTTAAGCTGATTTACAATGGATCTAGGGTACCTGTTGGTTTTCAATATATCTAGGAAGCATGTAGTGTGGGTCACCTTATCCTCCGTTTTGCTGCACTTACCCTGGATGTGTGCAAGTTCATTTCTGGCATATCCTATTTTGGCACCGAGTGGAAGTGCTGAATTGTATTGGACAAACATATCTTTACTGGCTGCTTTCCTGTAGAACTCGATGTGGATCTCCCCTTCTTCTGTTATATTCAGTTTCAAGTCAAGTAGTGATAGCGATCCAGTGATGCTGGAATATTCCAGAGTGAACTTTATGTTCATGTTATTGAACGTCAGCCTCTGCACGGGAGGATGCAAGTATAAGGATGTCATCTACATACCTGGTAAAGAAGATTTCTATCTATCTAGGTCGTCCCACAGGATGCCCCAAGACTGTTTCCACATGTTTTCCCCATTCATCATAATGGTCCTCAGCTCCTGTACCCCTTCCATACCAGTATCCTCCAGCAAGTTGTCGATATAGGTCGTCTTCTTCCTTTCTCTCCTGGTTCTTCCTTCCGTTGGTTGCTAGAGCACTAGTTTGTTAGCAATTTCATTGGTATGTCTGATGCAGTGTCCAGCTAGCCTCATCCTTCTATGCTGTAGCTTCAATGTTACTTTTGGTAGTCCCTGGTATAAATCGGTGTTTGTTGTATGATTTTACCAGGAGACTTTGAGTGCCATTCTAAGCATCCTCGTATAACAACTGTCCAACTGCTTCTGCAATGCTTTAGTGAGCGTCAATGTTTCAGCCCTGTATAGAAGAATAGGCCCCACTGTTGCCAGAAACAACCTCACTTTCAATTTCCTTGCTAACTTTGAACTCTAAACCTTTCTCAATCTATGGCATGCACTCCAGGCAAGAGCTTTCCTTGCTGTCTTTTTCAGTACTTTGTGTCCATGCACCAAAGTATCTGAAATTTTCAACTACCTTCAGCAACTTACTGTCTCTCACTTTCACTGACACAGGCATTTCGTGGTTGAATACTAGCAGTTCTGTTTTCTCTGCATTGCAGTACAATCCTACCTTCCCAGCACCTCCTGTGTCTGATCTGTCCTCTCTGTGAGTAATGCCAGGTCATCAGCATAGTCTAGGTCAGTTACTGTCACTGCTTGATGCCATCTACTTCTTTGCCTATACAGTTTGAATCCCAGTTCTTCTTCCTTGCTCTTGTACATTCTATGCATTACATAATACAAGAAATAGAGAGAGCTACAAGTGACCTGAAAGAAGGAAAACAAGCTGGTCTTGACAAAATCCCACCAGAAGTACTAAAAAGATGTGACTTAGACGACATCATCCTTGAATTTGCAAACAAACTACTAAACGACAATGTGAAGCCAGATCAACGGTCTGAGATAGACTTGCTACTGCTGCCCAAAACTGGAGACCCAAGTGATACAGGGAATTACAGATGGATCAGTCTGTCATCCATTGTTGCAAAAATGGTCAACAAGATGACATTTAGCCGAATACAGCCTAAGGTAGATAAATAATTGCGACCAAATCAAAATGGATTCAGATCAGGATGGTCAATAACATCTCACAGTGTCACACTTAGAAGATTGATAGAGGGAGTTAAGAGATATAACTGGAAAGCTATCATTATCTATGTAGACTTTAAAAAGGCTTTTGAATCAGTACATAGAGGAATGATGATGAAGATACTTCTACCAAGAATTCTGAGAGCAATAAGTAAGCTGTATGAGAACACCAAAGCGAAAGTGACCACACCTGATGGAGAGATGGAAAACTTTGAAGAAAACACTTATACACATCAATATCCATCCTTAGACATCAGAAAGATCAGAAATGCAACAAAAATTTAAAATAACAGAGTCAAATGAAAGAGTGTCATAGAAATATGGGACAAGATACAAAATTAATGAAACTCAACTAAACCTAAAAACTCAAAATAAAATATTCTCTGTAGCTTCTTCACAATTTGCTGGAGTGGCTGTCTTCATGATATATTTATGCACCATGCAGTGAAAGAGAAGAAATTATCGACTAATTGAAACATTTTGCCCCAGTTTAGACATCATTTTTTGAAAATTGTAAAATATCAAATTAGACATTAGTATAGGAAAAAATTGACTTGGAATCCAACAGAAAAAAGCATATTAATTTTTAAACATCATAAATTATCCAGATATATAAGCAACCTCAATTACAATTGGATCAAAGTTAAGGAAAAATTATTTGGAGAAAAAGTACCTGTCACCTGACTGTTTCAAATTCTACGTTCAACAACAATAACTATGCCGACCAATTTTTATTCTTAAAGATGATGCAACACTTGCAACGTAAAAAAGTAGGGGGAAAATGATGAGAATCAGAAATTACTCATTTTGCCCTCGTTGCCAATTTTGACATCCCTGCTTTCCATATAAAAGCATGGTTGTATGGTTAAGAGGTTCTGTTTTATTATGCAAACTTTTCAGCAAGTATCTTCTATTATAGCCCCAAGTTAACCAATGCCTTGTGAGTGAATATCATACATGGAAACCAAGTGGTGGTTCATGGTATTCCATTCTGTGTGTATGTTGCTGTTATGTGTGTTTCTTTGTGTTTCACTCACATTACTTGATGACTCACATTACTTGATGACTCACTCACATTACTTGATGACTAGTGTTGCCATAATGTAGCAGATCAGCAAAAAGGACTGGAAAAATAAGCAGCAGATCACTCCAAGGAAGAGCCCTTAGCATAGCTGCAGTTCAGTGACAAGTTAAAAGACCACACACACACACTTCAATGGAATTTGTCAAAATGTCGGGATCAGAGATTTCATGTTGGTGAAGAATAGATTTTACCAATGATCGTTCAGTCAAAATGGCTGACAAGAGCATGAAGCAAAATTACAGATGAATATAAAAGTATATATATATATATATATATATATATATATATATATATATATATATATACAGAGAATATGAAACAGAGAATATATAACCATAGGTCTTTGTTTAGACTTAGACATAAGGCAAATAGTATGACATTGGCAAGTAAAATTTGGGAGTTAAAAGATAATGGTATTAATTTTAGCCTTAAATGGGAAATTATAAGAAAAGCTCAACCTTATAGAAATAATAGATATGGATGTGAATTGTGTTCTATGGAAATATATGAAATTTTTAAACTTAGAAATAATCCTAATCTAATCAATAATAGATTAGACCTTAGGGTATCATGTGTACACTGCTCTACTCGCACTTTTAAATTTTTTAAAAAATAGGTCTTTATAAAGTAGCTAAAGTTATCAAATTATAGTACTTTACTTCTACCATGGTCATCTAGGACTATCAATTAGCACATAATTTTAACCTTTATAACATATATTCCTGATCTCTCACCTTAACATTTAATCTACTTAAATCAATCATCAGGTTCCTGTATTGAATATCCTTGTTATTTCCTAGCATCTTTTCTTTTTTCAGTCCCTTAAACCTTAGTAAACACATTATTATAAACTAATATAAATCCGATAATAATTTTTATTCACATTATAAAAATAAAGCTTACCTATGTGTCTCCTAAATAGTATCATTATTCTATTTTCAGCTATAATTTTTTTAAGATAATTCAAAATAGTTTTCATGAACCCAATATACTTAATATCCTTAAACTTTACACCCTATCTATATAGCCCCTGAATTCAATAATGACATTATTTTATGATTTTTGTATAAAATAATTACATCTCTTTTTATTTATTTTATTAACATACCTCTTATTGTGAAAATATTGGTTAAACTAATATTGTTATCTGTATAACTATACTGATACTCTATTCAGACTAAAAGAAAAAAAACCTATTTGACCCATATACCTAGGGTTTTAATTCCTCCACATTTTGATAGTAGTAAAATGACCTGGTACTACTCTGACCAGAGAAACCTTTATAATCTAATACATTTACAGCCTTGTCCATGCATACTGCTTACACCTTCCCTTTCCTTAGAAGTAATTGTCCCTTATGCTATCACCACTAGATAAGAGACAATAAAATCAGAGACAGTTAGAACTTTTGTCTAGAATCAATTACTAGCCTGATAGACTCCGCTATGTCAAGATGGATTCATGTATTCTTCCTCCCACTTGGATTTTTATGTATTCTTTCTCCCACTTGGATTTGAAATGTTGCCACAATTATAATATGTCTATTCTGCTGTAATTTTCTGCATTTTCGTGCAGCTGAAGATTGCTCTTCATATTGCATTTAATGTAATGCTCGCATTACTTAAATAAATAGAGTAGCATGAAACGTGCGTACTGCAATCATCTTTGAAATCCGTGTTGCTTATTTTGATTTTTTGATCACCTATCCTTTTGGAATGGTTTTTGTATAATACCATACCATACGATATTCTGGTGCCTACGCATAAGTACCATATTCAATCTTGAATCTAAATCTAAACCTTCTATATATATATATATATATATATTATTACAAATTAAAAGGTTTATCAATTTATTAATTTATTAATAAATCAACAATTAATAATTTTTACCAAGCCCTTCGGTATGAAAGCACCATTATCGGTGGAGAACTTATTTAAATGTATAAATGTATGTATATATATATATATATATATATATATATATATATATACCCATCAGGAATCACTGCATAGATGCTTAAAATATCTGGCGGTGTCACTATCGTCTAGTCACCCATATAGTCAATCAGGTGATACATGAAGGAGTCATACCCAATGACTGGTGTAGCAGCATAGTCAAAGGTAAAAGTGATGCATTAGATACGAATAATTGGAGGTATCGAGTTGTTGGATTAGGTAATGAAAGTCAGAGAGGGTCATAGCCCAACTAATTAGGGAGAGAGTCAGTCTAGATGAGATGCAGTTTGCGTTTGTGCCAGGGAAAAGCACCACTGATGCTATATTTCTGGTAAGACAGCTGCAGGAGAAATACCTGGCCAAAGATAAACCTTTGTACCTGGGTTTCGTTGACATGGAGAAAGCCTTTGACAGGGTCCCCTAATCCCTTATCTGGTGGTTAATGAAGAAACTAGGCATGGACGAGTGGTTAGTGAGAGCTGTGCTAGCCATGTACAGGGATGCTGCCAGTAAGGTGAAGGTTGGCAATGAATACAGTGAAGAATTCTGAGTAGGAGCAGGGGTCCACCAAGGATCAGTCCTAAGCCCCCTCTTATTCATCATAGTCCTCCAGGCAATAACAGAGGAATTCAAGACAGGATGCCCCTGGGAGCTCCTCTATGCTAATTGCTGAGTCACTATCAGAACTAGAGGAGAAGTTTCAGGTGTGGAAGCAAGGTCTAGAATCGAAGGGCCTTAGAGTAAACCTAGCTAAAACCAAAATCCTAATAAGTAGGAAGGCAGACAAACCACAAATCCCTTTCGGTAGATGGCCCTGCTCGATCTGTAGAAAAGGCATAGGTAGAAACTCTATTGGATGTACCCAGTGTAAGCTATACATAAGATATGCAGCAATATCAAAGGAAGGCTAACTGGGAAGATAGTTTCTGTGTGTGGCAAATGCTCAGGGGCAGTAAACACTGAAAATGTGCAGAAAACAGCTTCCGTCGCATTCCAGGGAGAAAAACTAGTAGTTGATAGTTTCTGTTACCTAGGTGACCAAGTCAGTAGCTGAGGTGGATGCTCTGAGAGTGTAGCTACTAGAATAAGAATAGCCTGGGCAAAGTTCAGAGAGCTCCTACCTCTGCTGGTGACAAAGGGCCTCTCGCTCAGAGTAAAAGGTAGCCTGTATGGCGCATGTGTGCAAACAGCCATGCTACATGGCAGTGAAACATGGACTGTGACCTGCAGAGGACATGCGCAAGCTTTCAACGAATGAAGCCAGTATGCCTCGCTGGATGTGTAATGTCAGTGTGCATACACGACAGAGTATAAGCACTCTGAGTGAAGAGTTGGACATAAGTAGCATCAGATGTGGTGTGCAAGAGAGATGACTGCATTGGTGTGGTCATGTGTTGCGTATGGATGTGAAAAAGTGTCACAACCTAACAGTAGAGGGAACCTGTGGGAGAGGTAGTCCCAGGAAAACCTGGGATAAGGTGTTGAAGCACGACCTTTTAACGTTGGGCCTCACCGAGGTGATGACTAGTGACTGAGATCTTTGGAGATGTGCTGTGCTTGAGCAGACTCGGCAAGCCAAGTGAGGCCGTAACCATGGCCTATGCCAGTGCAGCATAACCAGCCCATTTAAGAGTACCTTTCAATCATTGGGCAATAAACTGCGCTTGTGAAGAGCATGGTCGGTGCCAGTGCCGGCCTGACTGGTCCCGTGCCGGTGGCACGTAAAAAGCACCATTCGAGTGTGGTCAATGCCAGTGCTAGCTAACTGGTCCTGTGCTGCCTGACTGGCTCCTGTGCCTGTAGCACATAAAAAACCGTCCAACCCATGCCAGCATGGCAAGCGGATGTTAAACAACAATGATGATGATGATGATGATGATGATGATGATGAGGATGTACATATACAGTACCTATGCACTTCTGCACACAAATATAACTGAGCCAACACAAACACACACATGAATGTATATTAAAACATATAAATAATGATGTAGGTGGTATGTGTTCTGATGGTCTACTCTCTTTTCTGGATTGCAAAGTCATTTGAGCACAAGGTCATGAACCAAGTATTGGTTTTGTGCATATGTTTCCATATCTAATACTAATAGTCCCACTTTGGCTGTCTATTGGATTTAGTTACCACATTGATATCTGGTGTTGTGATAGGGCAGGACCCATAAGCTCCCAATTTTACTTCCATTTCATATAGATTACACCTGCTCAAATGTTTTGAATATGTAAAAACCTTGATTAATTCCTGGGTTGGTACTGGAACTGACACATTTGTAACCCTAGGTAAGTAGGTCAGTTAATGAATGGCATACACAATCTATGAATGTCCTGTCTGAAGTGGTGAACATTTTGCAATCTCATGTACAAGTTGGGTAATGACTTATAGAAGTGCACAGGCAGGAGTTCATAGCTGCATGCCACTAAATCGTCTGTGGAAGCCATGATAAAGTAATTCAAGTGTCACAGTTACATGCAATATATTATGTTTTGTCTAATGTAGAAGGTACAGTAGAATGCATACTCAACTCATATTTCTTTTTCTTACAGAGTCTGGTGGAGTTCAATCTGTCATTGTGGAAGGTATATGGTGTCTATAGTAATGTTGTTTAGATTTCTGGGAGTGCATATTGTTAGTGGATGAATATGGCCTGACAATAGGCAGGTAAATCTGTGGTGCCATTAGTGCTGGTAGATGCTATATATATATATATATATATATATATATATACAAGTATGTAGAGGAGTGGTTGATGGTATATGAATAAATACTGAAGATGTATTAATGTGTCTTTTGCGGTGTGTAATATAATTAATGGATATATGTGGTGTGTTTTGTAATGTCATGTAATATTATGGAGTGATGACTATGGTGGACAAATGTGGAAAACAAAGTTGAAGAACTCAAGGTAAGGGAATTTGTTTTTCATTCAAGATGATAATTTAGATAGTGATGTCAAGTTACATCTTGTCTATTTCTCAATAGGCCATATACAGTATAAGTCTGTCCTTGAAAGAGTTTCATCTTAGGCCAACATTAAGTTCTTGCATCAGAGATATCAACTCTATAATCTGTTTCTTCGTTGTGGAATCTATTGTCCAGAGAGCAAACTTTTAAGCATCTCTTGTTCAGAGAGCAGTTACACAGGCTTTGTGGGTGAGTTTTACCTTTCTTCTTATGGCTAAACATTTGCAATCTTACGTTGGGCAGATAAATGCAACAAACTTTTACTGTGCTGAAGCACTGCCTTAAAAGATTTTAGTCAAAGAAATTGATCCCAGGACTTATTCTCTGTAGGCCTAGCATTTATTCTAACCGGTCTCCTTTGCCGGACTGTTAAGTTACGGGGATGTAAATGCACCAACATCAGTCATCAAGCGATGGTGGGGGGACAAAGACACACACACCCACAGTTCATAATGTGGGTGCGCTGAACCACAAAACTTTTTTATGTCTGCATCTCCTTGGTCTAGTGGGTAGATGATGTTTTTGTTTCTGCAAATCTAGATCTCACAAGTGCCATATCATAAGGTGGGGCAGCTTTATTAAAAGTGGTTTTATATGGGAATAAGCTGGAGATACACCTACTTATTTTGCTAATAACTGAGAGCGTTACTGAAGTTTTTATTTACACAGATGGTTTCTTTGTTGGGTTTGTCAGAAGTAGAGTGGTCTGTGGTGAGATACATGTCTTAGTAGTCAATTATTTTTAGATTAGAATTAATGGTAATTTTTAGGTTTTGTTATTTGACTATTGTGGTGAGTTTATTTTATCTTCATGCTATTATTCTGTGTCCACTTCTGTTAAGAACAACTCCAAGTTTACCATCTCTGCACAATTCTATATCAGCTTCCTCTTTTGTTTAGCCAATTTAGAATGTTTAAGTCTACAAATTGAGCAGTCTCAGCCCTGTTAAAGCACCTCATTGCTACATTAAACTATTCTTCATCTTATTTTCACCCAGTAAAATAGTCACGAAATAACAGCAATTTTCTGGCATTCATAATTATATTAATGCCAGAATCAGTAATTGTAGCATGTAGCTTGCTGAACTTCATGGCTTGGAGGTAGAAGGGGTTTGTTGCAGATGTTTTTTGAGACTGAAGGGTAGAATACTACAATGTCAAATTATTTAAATATATAGTTGGGTTCATTTGCTTGAATCGTTGAATACTGCTCCATGTCTTCCATATCCAATGTTTAAAAGTAGAGACTCTTCTAATTTGAAGAAAAACAAATGTTGATAGTTTCTTTATGCTGCCTATTTCACTTTTGGTAGGACTGATTAATCTGTAAATAGGGTTCTAGAATGAAGTCATCTCCTTGTGAACAAAAAGCAACTCCTCAATTCATTGATATTTAGCAGAGTCACCTATGGGAGCTGAATGCTGGATTATAAAGAAAATTGATAAAAGGAAAATTGAAGCATTTGAACAAGTGTTTTAGACACATTCTCAGAATAAGCTGCATGGATAGAACATATGAGTGGGTCCTTCACAAGATAAACTATCACAAAAAGAAAATGGACATTCACCAGCTATATACTTAGAAGACAAGACCTTGATAGACATGTTCCTGTTGTCTCTAATTTGGTAATTAGACATTTTGCCTCGTCAATAACATCACTGTACATTCTGTACATTCTATATGCAAGATTTTGTGATACTGTCTAAAATAGTTTGTTACAAATGCCTCTATCTGTTTCATATACGTTCTTTGTCTTATCAGCTTTTATAAATGGGTAGTGTAAGCAGGTCGAAGGCTATTGTGTGTTTACAAGATCTTCCAAATGCAAGATTTCTTTTCAGATGCACGATGCTGCTGTCTCCCCATCCCAGGGTCTTACAGGCCCACACCTTCCACACCCTCAGAGTTGGCACACTTAATGTTGGCACACTTAATGTTGGCACATTGAAAGGTAGATCTGGTGAGATTGTTGAGATGCTTGAACGGAAATGTGTAGATGTGTGCTGCATCCAAGGAGTAAGGTGGAGAGGAAGCTCTGCTAGATTCCTCACAGGCAAAGAACATAGGTATAAGATATTTTAGATAGGGAACACTGATGGGATTAGGGGCGTCGGTGTACTTCTCGCAGAGAACTGGATTGATAAGGTAATCGAGGTAGTCAGAGTATGAGATAGAATACTTATGCTTCGATTAGTGCTGCAATATGGATTAGCAATCATTATCTCGGCTTATGCTCCTGGTGGACGCACTAGTCAGATTGACTACATTTGAAACCAGGAAAAAGGAAAGATGGCAACTTATAAATGCCAAAACCTTCCTGGTGAAGAATGCACCCCACAACATAGGTTAGTAGTTAGTGACTTCAGGATCAGGGCTGAATGGATGCCTAGAAGACAACCAGCATGGAAAAGAAGGGTATGGAAGCTTAAGGATCCTCTGAATGGACAGAGATTTAGAGATGTATTACTTGATGCTTTGGATGAAAAAGAAGAAGATATAGCATCACATAATGTGGAAGACAACTGGAGGTTTCTACAGGACAACTTGTTGAGGGCTACTGACCAGATCTCTGGCTGGTGCAAAGTCTCCTTTTGACCTAAGGTAACGTGGTGGTGGAACAATGTAGTTGACAGGATCATTAGGGAAAAGAAACAGGCTTGGAAGGACTGGAAGAGCGGTGGTAGTAAGGAACTGTACCAGATCACCAGAAAGGAAGCTAGGAGACAGGTTTACTTAGCCAGAGGGAAAGCAGATAAGAAAAAATTTGCCAATGTTCTGCGCCATGAGGACCAAAGACTTGAAGTGTTTCATGTTGCAAGACAGAGAATCATGATGTCATAGGAGAGAAATGTGTTCACATGGATGATGGCTCACTTGCATTTAATGAGGCTGCAAAGAGAGAGAATTGGAAATGCCTCTATGAAAAGTTGCTAAAAGAAGAGAATGAATGGGAGAAAAACAGTCTGCCAAATGTCAACCTGACAGAGGGACTAGCTATCCAAATTGACAGTAACTTGGTAGATAAAGCAATTAAGGGTATGAAAACATGGAAAGCACACCAGCCCATCAGGAATCACTGCACAGATGCTTAAAATATCTGGCAGTGTAGGCTATAGGCTAGTCACCCATATAGTCAACCAGATGATACATGAAGAAGTCATACCCAATGACTGGTGTAGCAGCACCATAGTCAACTGCTACAAAGGAAAAGGTGACGCACTAGATAGGAATAATTAAAGAGGTATCAAAGTGTTCGATCAGGTGATGAAAGTCACGGAGAGGGTCATAGTCCAACAAATTAGAGAGAGAGAGTTAGTTTAGATGAGATGCAGCTTGGATTTGTGCCAGGGAGGAGCACCACTGGTAAGACAGCTGCAGGAGAAATTCCTAGCCAAAGATAAACCTCTGTACTTGGCTTTCATTGACATGGAGAAAGCCTTTGATAGGGTCCTCTGATCCCTTATCATCTGGTAGTCAATACAGAAACTAGGGATAGATGAGTGGTTGGTGAGAGATGTACAAGCCATGTACAGGGATGCTGTCAGTAAGGTGAGGGTTGGCAACAAGTATAGTGAAGAATTCCGAGTAGAAGTAGGGGTTCACCAAGGATCAGTCCTCAGCCCCCTCTTATTCATCATAATCCTCCAGGCAATAATAGAGGAATTCAAGACAGGCTACCCCTGGGAGCTCCTCTATGCTGATGACCTTGCTCTAATAGCTGAGTCACTACCAGAACTAGAGAAGTTTCAGGGGTGGAAGCAAGGTCTAGAATCGAAGGGCCTTAGAGTCAATGTAGCAAAAACCAAAGTTTTAGTAAGTAGGAAGGAAGACAAATCACAAATCCCTTCAGGTAGATGGCCCTGCTCGATCTGTAGAAAAGGCATAGGTAGAAATTCCATAAGATAGTGTAAGCTATGGACACATAAGAGGTGCAGCAATATCAAAGGAAGGTTAACTGGGAAGATAATATCTGCATGTGGAAAATACAGAGGGGGAAACAAACATTGAAAATGTGCAGAAAACAGCTTCTGTCACATTGCAGGGAGAAAAACTAGAAGTAGTTGATAGCTTCCATTACCTAGGTGACCAAGTCAGTATCAGCGGTGGAGGCTCTGAGTGTAACTGCTAGAATAAGAATAGCCAGGGCAAAGTTCAGAGTGCCCTTACCTCTGCTGGTAACAAAGGACCTCTTGCTCAGATTGTGCGAATAGCCATGCTACATGGCAGTGAAACATAGGCTGTGAATGCTGAGGACATGCTAGGCTTGAAAGAAATGAAGCTAGTATGCTCCATTGGACGTGTAATGTCAGTGTGCATACACAACAGAGTGTAATTGCTCTGAAAGAAAAGTTAGGCATAAGAAGCATAAGATGTGGTGTGTAAGAGAGACAACTGCGCTGGTATGGTCATGTGTTACATATGTATGAGGACAGCTATGTGAAGAAGTGTCATACCCTAATAGTGGAGGGGACCTGTGGAATAGGTGGGACGGGGAAGTGAAACTTAGGATGAGGTGGTGAAAGAAGGAAGACTTGGGATGAAACATGACCTTCAAACGTTGGGCCTCACAGAGGCAATGACAAGCGACTGAAACCTTTGGAGATATGCTGTGCTTGAGAAGACCCGGCAAGCCAAGTGATATCATAATGTTGGCCTATGCCAGTGTCGCATAACAGGCCCATTTAAAAGTACCCTTCAATCGTCAGGCAATATGCTGTGCTTAAGAAGAGCTATTGAGTCAACCTAAATCATTGCCGTGGTCAATGCCAGCACCGCCTGACTGGCATGTAAAAAGCACCATCTGAGTGTGGTTGATGTCAGAGCCACCTGACTGGCCCCCGTGCCAGTGGCACATAAGAAGCACCCACTACACTCTCAGTGTGGTTGGCTTTAGGAACAGCATCCAACTGTAGAAACCTTGCTAGATCAGATTGGAGCTTGGTGCAGCCTCCTGGCTTGCCAGTCCTCAGTCAAACCATCCAACCCATGCCAGCATGGAAAGCAGATGTTAGAAATGATGATGATTATTATTATTATTATTATTAGGAGAGTTTTGAAAAAGTTGTGGGAATTTTATTGGATCTATTACTAAATTTAAAGTTTTTGATTAATGTAATAAGATCTTTAAATCTAATTCTTGTATATGTGTATGTGTGTGGGGGTGGGGGGTAATAAATTTAACCCCAAAACAATCTTATGTAGATGAACAGTGCATACATTTATGGAAGGAAAACACCCTAGATGTATTAAGCTAAGCTGAAGAAATGCTTGTTCCATTACAGAAATTGGTAAACAAAACATCCAGTGGTTTGTGTAAAAGCTATGGGGACCAAGTCAAATTGAAGCACCATCACTGATGTGGTCTGGCAGCATTCTAAGCAGTACTTTTATTTTTGGCATACAATTCTCTTTAACCTTCTAGCATTCAGATTACTCTGTCAAATGTAATGCTTATTTATTTACACTGTTTTGTGAATAAATAAGCATTATCCCATAGCTTCAAAATTTCAATGATGTGATGGTTGTTTATTAGAATGACATTACAAAGGTGACCGCTTTAAATGCTAAAGAATTAAGATGCTTTTTTGAGATGGGACAGTTACCATTCCATGTTTGTGTACACATTATGAGTGTTATACACACTGATATGTGTATATATGTTTGGTACCATTGAATTGTGTTGGGAAAGGAAGTGCCCATGCCCATTTATGTTTCATCACCTTTGAGATTAGTGGGAAAAGGTTATTTCTGTAACTAGGAACTTAACCTGAATGCTTGCAATTGACTTAACTTTGTGAAAGACATCCATAAACAGACAATGGTATTAAATAAGGAAACTGATTAAGTCTACCAACCAACAACTCAACACAATGAGCCAGAATTCCACAAAGCATCCCATCCAACACTAGCAATTCTGTCAATCTCCCATCTTACACTGATTATTTATTTTATTGACCTCAAAAGAAGGAAAGGCAAAGTTGACCTTGGTAGGATTTGAACTCAGAATTCAGAGAAAAGGATCAAACACTGAAAAGCATTTTGTTCAATGCTTTCACATTTTGGGTTTTTTTTCTTTTTTGCTATCTTAACTATATACGCTTACCATGAATAAGAGTTTTTAGGGGTCAGCACATTGCAAAAGAAAAATTATTCCACCACACCACACACACACCTAAAATGGTTTCTTACATCAACCCCAGTACTTGATAAGTACTTTATTTTATCAACCTCTAAAATGGATGAAAAAACATTGTCGTGGTTTCTTTTGTGAAAACTGCAAATTCATAATACTTTATACATTTTCTCAAAACAAACATTAAATTTCAAACACATCTGAAATTTTGAGGAAATACTTGAATTTCAGAGGTCGTCACTAATCCCTAGGCAGATAAAATATGAACTTGAAAAACAGACAAGGAAAACTGGAGAATTTTAATTTTCCAACTGACTACTATGTTGATATGACCCAGGGTTATATAGCTTGGTAGGGAAGACTGTGTAGAAATAGCACTTCCTTGCATTCTATCCACAGATGCCAATTATTTGACATTCTTTTACTTGATTCAATCATGCTGCAGCACTGCCTTGAAAAGTTTTAGCCAAACAAATCAAGTCCAGCACTTATTATTTTAAAACCTAGTACTTATTCTATCGGTCTGTTTTGCCAAAACTGCTAAGTTACAGGAACATAAGCACACCAATACCGGTTGTCAGGTGGTGATGGAGTGACAAACAGACACACATATAGATATATATATATATGACAGGTTTCTCTCAGTTTTTGTCTATCAAATCCACTCACGAGGCTTTGGTTGGCCAAAAGCTTATAGTATAAAACACTTGCCCAAGGTAGCACACAGTAGGACTGAACCTGAAACTATGTGGTTGGGAAGCAAGCTTCCTATCACACAGCCATGCCTGTGCCTACAGCCATGCCTGTGCATATTGAAAAACAAAGTATTGCTTTGTAGAAGTACAAAATTTGCTGGAATTGGCAATTTTATATATGTACTAGCAGAAATACCCGGCGTTGCCCGGGTTAAAGAGAATAATGAAATCTAAAAACGTCGTCTAGACTACGCATCATCTTTATATATAGAGATTTATATACACACACGCACCCAAACACACGTATATATATGTATATCAATATAAATATATGAAAGTCAATAAGTTTCGTAAAAGAAGGTGATCATGTACATACTTTCTTGCTGTTGTGATTATAACACCTCATTGTAAACAATGTTCCTTGTTTTCCCTTGTGGAGCATATACAAATAGGTTTTTTTGCTGCCCACTCTTGAGCAGCCAACATACAGTTGTCCATGTGAGAAGCAGGGCTCTTCCACGAGAAGACCAGCTACAGACAGTGTTTGACCCTGATATTTGTTTATGGACATGGCAAAAGTCACACGAAGGGGGAATTCTAGTCTTCTGAATGTAAAAGGAATGTCTGCTCCTGATGGAGTAAGAGGAATTCTTGGAATAAAGACGTCATCCCCTTTTGCACATCCAGAAAGAATGGTAGCCTCGATTACATGTGACATCATTTTCTTTATCATGAGTCGTGTTCCATTGCAAAGTCTTGGTGGTTCCAGATTGCGGAGCAGCATAACAGGCGTTCCAACTTTAAGTGATAATATGTGGGGAGGTAGTCCTGGAGGCTCCAACGAATTGAGAAATTCAGGAGGATAGTTCACCACTTCATTTGTATCTGGAACTGTATCAACAGACTTGTAAGTTTGAAGATTGCCGGGAAGAGAATGCATCAGGTGTTGATTAATTTTTGTAACAGCTACGTTTTTTGGAGCTAATATTGCTCTTTCACATAGCCAATTGTGATTTTGGTAGTTTTGCTTAAAGTTGGGAAAGACTTTGTGTTTGAGGTCATCTACAGAATTAACAACAGAACAAAATGGCCGGAGGTCTGCAACGAAATAATTTTACTCAACACTTTGCAAGTGAATCAGTGGAGGCAAAGATGTGTCTCATTTACTTGACAATTTATGCACCACATTGCAGAAATCACAATGTAAGTATATCTGAAAGGGTAGTCTTACACTGTTGTACCGTTGAATTACAAATAATGCTCATCTGTTATGTTGGGGTTAAAATTTCATCAACATCAAAAATATATGAATTTTCATGGGAGTTATGGCCGTTATGCAAAGAATATAATTTCCAAATTTCATAAAGATCCATTCAGTACTTTTGACGTAGTTTTGGATAAGAAAACAAATGACTAATGTGTGTGTTTGTGTGCATGTGTATGTGTGTGTGATGGGTGTATATATGTATAGATATCTGTATGCATGTATATATGTATATATGTACATATTACATGTACATCTATATATATATATACATCTACACATATGTATACATATACATGTATGCATATAGATCTATATATATATCTATACATATACGTGTACATATACATCTATATGTATACATATACATCTCTCTCTCTCTCTCTTTCTCCCTCTCTCTATATCTATACATATACGTGTACATATACATCTATATGTATACATATACATCTCTCTCTCTCTCTCTCTTTCTCTCTCTCTCTCTCTCTTTCTCTCTCTGAAAGTATGTCATTACAGTATCGAAATGGTGTACATATACATGTATATGTATACATATACATCTCTCTCTCTCTCTTTCTGTCTCTCTCTTTCTCTCTCTGTGAAAGTATCTGTCATTACAGTATCGAAATGTGATTGTTTCAGTTAGTGGAATAGCTTCATTTTTAAAGTGAAAGTATTTGACATGAGTGTTGTTGTTTCACTTTTGACACGTAATACTTAAATAGTGGAGGAGATATTATGTTGCCGTGGGCTCGAACTCTGCAAGAAGTTAAAAAATTTTTTGACTAAAACACAACTGGAACCCTAAGTAAGGCATGTGTAAAATTTGAATGAAATTGGTTGCGTAGTTCTCGAGTTTTAGGGATTCACACACACAGACAGACAGACATACATTCTCATTTTTATATATATAGATTACATTCTTAAAGCTCTTTTAATTCCTATGACTCAATTCTACTTGCAGCATTCATTGTATTTTTTTTACAAAGCAAAAATAAGTCAATGACCTTTGCAGGTCATCCCACATTGTTAAGACTGGTGTTCAGTTTTTTGCATTTATAGGACAATGTTTGCAGGAAGAGCACGGGAAGGAAAAAAATTCCAGAATGTTTCAGTGCTGAGGAATATGAACCTAGTCTAGAAAGTGAAACACAAAGAGAATTACAAAAGGAGAGACAAATATCTAAATATCTGTTTAGGGAGATGCTACGTTATTTTTACCAGCTGTTAGATATGTAATTATTATTTTTACCAGCTGTTAGATATGTAATTATTATTTTTACCAGCTGTTAGATATGTAATTATTATTTTTACCAGCTGTTAGATATGTAATTATTATTTTTACCAGCTGTTAGATATGTAATTATTATTTTTCCCAGCTGTTAGATATGTAATTATTATTTTTCCCAGCTGTTAGATATGTAATTATTATTTTTCCCAGCTGTTAGATATGTAATTATTATTTTTACCAGCTGTTAGATATGTAATTATTATTTTTACCAGCTGTTAGATATGTAATTATTATTTTTACCAGCTGTTAGATATGTAATTATTATTTTTACCAGCTGTTAGATATGTAATTATTATTTTTACCAGCTGTTAGATATGTAATTATTATTTTTACCAGCTGTTAGATATGTAATTATTATTTTTACCAGCTGTTAGATATGTAATTATTATTTTTACCAGCTGTTAGATATGTAATTATTATTTTTACCAGCTGTTAGATATGTAATTATTATTTCCAAACATATAGTGTTCAGTATTAAGAACTTTATGATTCACTGGCAAAAATGATGTAAAAAAGCAGACCAAAAGTAAAGTTCTCTATTCTATTATACAGTGATATAATGTTAATGGTCAAGGGTACAAAATAAAAAAACCTAAGGAATTGGAGAGAAGTAAAAAAAAAAAGTGAGAGACAGAACTCAGTACTTACTCTCTGGTCTTCTTCCTGTCTGCGACGGCGTTCTTCCACGGCAGCTCTTCTTTCTTCCTCTCTGCGACGTAGCTCATCAATTTTCCGACGCCTTAATTCTTGCTGTCTTTCACGATGCTCTTGTGCCAACCGCTGTTGTTCTTTCAATTCTTCTATCTTCTTTTTCCGTTCATCAGCTAACTTCTCTCTTGCAACTCTGACCCGTTCTTCTCTTTCTCTCTCCTTTTCCTTCCTTACAGTACCTGCAAAACAGAAATTTGAAAATGAGCTTCAAACAAATGAAAAGAGAGAAGCAAATGCAAAGATTTGCTCACAACCGTTTTGAAATTGCTTTCAAGAGAGGATTTCTTTCAGAGTAGTTTCTTTTCTTCATTAATCTTTTGTACATGCATCGAGGTCATTGGTCTGAATCTGGAGGAACAAAGACTTACCAACAACGAAAATTTCCTGAAATTAGAAACCATTCTAAAATAAAAAAAAAAATTTTAAGAATACATAAAATGACTTTCAATCTTAACAAAAGTCTCTGAGTATCAAACCAGTATCACTTTCTTTCCTGTGATCAGTTTCAGTCAAACTTTAATATTTTTTTAAGGTAACTAACCAATAAGGATTATTTATACACATTCCTGAATTCACGATATAAGCAAGCTTCAGACTATACAGTAGGGAGGAGTAAAGATGCTCTACTAATGAACCAAATGTTCCCCACCTTTATGAATTTGTCAATGTGGACATCAGAGAAGATTTATCTTATGTAACAGTTAGAGAAGTCTATCTCTATCCATTCATATCTTCCTTTAGCTGCAGAGATCACTTATCTTAATGTATCACTATTCTGCCTCATTCAGTTGGTTTGTAAGCAAAGTCAATCTCTCTAGTAGTCTTGTATTAATTTAATCGCGGTAACCTGACTGTAGCTACAGATTCCTACTTTGTGTTTTCTTTACTCTAAAGTCCATAAATCAAATCTGGCAACCTAATTTCTGGTCACCTTGACATTTAAATATTTGTTTACTATTCTTGCATTATATGTATAAATATAAATGTGTATGTATATGGCATATTACATGCTTGTAAGAGTGCTCTTAATTCCCTTCAATGTAACTTAGCTTTCAAATTTTGGCACAAGGCCAGCAAGTTCAGGGGAGAGATTAAGTCGATTACATTGACCCCAATGTCCAACTGGTACTTATTTTATCAACCCTGAAAGGGATGAAAGGCAAAGCCAACCTCAGTTGGATTTGAACTCACAACATAAAGATGGATGAAATGCCACAAAGCATTTTGCCCAGCATGCTAATGATTCTGCCAGCTCATCACCTTTCTTCAAAGTAACATTAAGATTAGTAATAGAAATTTACTGTAAGACAGAAAAACAAATACTGACAAACAAATGTTGAACTGCATATCTGAATGCAAAATATATATTAGAAGGTTTCTGAATTGGACAAGCTCTAACACAAAACATTAAAATAGACCTCCTGTGTTTTCATCAAATGGAAATTCTTTGTTAAAAAGACAATATTTTTAACTATTTACCACAGTATTAGAGAAGAAACAATTTTTGACATTTACAGTTTGATCTAGGCTTAGTAAAGTAAGTCCTTTGTTTAGAAATAAAAGTTTGAAACTTGAATTCAATCTGGTATTATGTATAAATGCAGGAGTAAGGGACAAACTAAACCAACTGAAATGGAGTGAAGAGGTAAAAATGAATTAAATGTTCCATTTCTGAAGATGATATCTAGAAACATTTGTTAATTGAGCATTTGAAAGTAAACAATTCTGGATGTTAACCCCAAGATAGAACATGCCTATGCAAAGGATCAAGACTTCAATCTGACCCACATTGATGGTTAGGATCATGCAAATTCAGTCAGTCAAATTAATTATATATTGGTCAATTTGAAAAGTAAGGTGCACATTTTTTTACTAATAAACATACAATTTTAACCTCACAGTAAAATGTAAACAAAGTAGTTATAACATAAGGTTTATCTCTGTTAACAGAAGTGAGATTAATACAATCAGTTTCTAATTTTCTCAGACCATCACCAGGAAACAACTAATCATCTTTTCTCTATGGAGAGATTAATTGCTTATGGCTAGTTACAGTAACTACAAACTAAAACTCAGCTAAAGTGTTGAGTTAAATTTGCATAACATGTATGTACTAACAACATAGATTAATTAATTTATTCATAGTGCACTGCACAGCACTTTTGGATAATTTGAAATGTAACGTATACTAGTGTACATGTGATGCAACCACTTTGTTTACTTTTTAACGTTAAAATTGTATAGTTAGTGAAAAAAAGGGACTCCTTACATTCAAAATTATCCAAAAACGTGTAGTGTATTTTGAATGAATTAAATATCACTCAATATCCACAATAAAACTTCTGGTTGGTATACATTTGGCCATTGGTGTTTGGAAACTTATGCAATTTATGAAACTATTTCAGACTTGATCTAAAGCAAGTTTTGAATTAATAAATTACAGTGGTTGATATGCATTAACTTTAATTCTGGATTTTCCTATATTTCTGCATGATACTTAATGAAATTTAGAATATATGTGTAAGTGTGTGTATATATTTTATAGGGTATGCTCTTTTCCTGATTTATGATCTTATAACGAAGATTCTTCGCTCTCCAGTCACAAAGTGTATGATAATAGACCACTACCAGGTCCATTTCTCACAACTCCAGCACCAGCTGGGCGCTTCTACATATTCACGAATTATCTATAATACTCTCCGCATTAATGGATTTACACAACATTGGATATTCCTTTAGAAATATTCCTACACCATCACATGAACTATACAAAAGAATGCTACTTTGAAAAATTGATATTATAAGATGCATGAGTTGGAAAGCATTTTTCTTCGACCAAGCTGCACCACACTCAGACAAAGACCACTTTAACATCAGGTCTAGAAGATTCCCACCCAAGATCAAAGAACTCGAAGCTTTCAAAGCAGTCCTGCTGAGCATTATACCAAACCTTAGGTTCCGTAAGTCCTCATTCACCTTTCAACGTAAGCTTAGATCCAATATACACCTCCTTAAAAATACAGATAGAACCCTACTATTTCAGATAAGACAAATAACCACGACAAGAGGCTCTTAGAGAACAACATCACACAAAAATGTAGACAGGCCGCAGCACAGTTGCAAAAATGAGTGGAGGCATGCTTTCTTTTCA
Source organism: Octopus bimaculoides (assembly GCF_046866305.1). NCBI lineage: Eukaryota > Metazoa > Mollusca > Cephalopoda > Octopoda > Octopodidae > Octopus > Octopus bimaculoides. The sequence continues at coordinate 19,014,263 of NC_142948.1, read as the reverse complement.
GCTTCTATTTTGATTGTAATGATTTTTCATTGTTTGTACTTGCAATAGATAAGGCTTCATAAGGCATACTATGAGAATCCTCTGCAAGCCCTTGTCTGCCCACATCCACAGGCACATGCCTCCACTCATTTCTGAAACTGTCTTCCAGAAACTCCAAAGCAATTGCTCTTTCCTCTCATTATGCTTCCCTCAGTCTCTCCTGTACAGGTTGGTTACCCTCACTAAAAAGAGATGTCTTGTGGCCTCGGAAACAAAATTGATCTGCTCTCAATAAGGATTGGGTAATATATAATGGAATTTTTATGTACATCTCCTGGTCATCTATCATCGTTCAGTTATGTGCCATGGAAAACAAACCATTAGAGCAGATCTTGGGACCCCTACCCTTCTCACTCTTCGACCAAGACAATCCTCCAAGTTGTAGCATGTGCATTTTATTTCTGCTGTCACTGATTTCATAGCTGATTGCTTCAGCAATGTTGTTGAAAACCTGATCATGTCTACAGATAGTGCTTTGTAACAACTGTTCAAGATGTGCTCAAAGGTCCTTTGTTTTTAAACACAGGGGTCATAGAGGTGTTTTAAAAATGCCCTATGCAATTAGATTGGATGGGCTGGTGAAGGTTTTGTAAATTGCTTGACTCAAGAACTTTATTCATATATCCTGCTATTCTGCTTCATCATCTAGTTCCACTTCATCCAGACACTATACATTTACATTGCCATTGCTTTGCTTGCTTGCTCTTTATCCAGTCAAACTCACACCATGTTTCTGTCTCTGCTTCCTACCTGTGGTAAGTCATTATGGGGCTCCCAGGTACAGCCCTGCCCTAAACCACATTCCTAAGAATAGCTGAGTTTCAGCCTTACTCCAGCCTGCTGGATTACCTTGCAGCCTTCCACTTCTTTTTTCCTGTCTTTATGGCAATACTTGCACTAGACACTTTGGTTTCCATTGAACTGGTGTACTACAAGTGTTTTTGTGCCCATATCACCATCAATTCCACCTCGAAAGAACTAAATGGAAACCTGAACTTCTTACCACTCCATACAGCTCAATACTACTTAAGCTGCATGGCAAACCAAACTATCTGTGAAGATGGTTTCTGACCTTGAGCTCAAGAGATCTCCCATCCCGCCCTACCCCCTGAAGACATGGGGACGTCATAAATTAGCAAAAGCTAGAAGAGGAGGATCCCATGCTGGTAAACCTAGGCCTTGAATCTTTCTAGAAGCCCAGACTTGTCTACAGTTTGTGGAAGGTGTTCCTAAGACAAACTCAGATCTTCATGCAACCTCAAGTGTAACTTTCTTCTTTATAAAGCCCAAAACCAAGATGCAGTGGTTGGCAGTTGGGGTCAGATACAATATTGTTGATGAGAGATAAAAAGAGGTGGTATGAGCCTAGCCAGTTATGAAGAACAAACACTAGTTGCAGTAGAAAAGACAGAGAGACTAAGTGGACCGGACATCACCAGACTGTGTTCATGAATTAATTCTATATGGAAAAATATAATCAGTCTTTCTCTAAAATTATTTTTCACAGAGAGAACATGTAATTCTAAGTTTGCAATATGGTGTAGGAAGGTGCTATCCTCACCTATTCGTATAGTAACAGTATTGTGAAGTGGTGCAATAGCAAAAGAGATAAAATTAAAGTAGGGATAATCTTTATTTTAGTAAAGGTAGTAAAAGATAGGGCAAGCTTCAGTAAAATGCAGTTTAGATTTATGCTATGCTATGGAACTACAGATACTATATTATTAATGAAATAACTACAGGAGAAATGCTGAGCAAAGAGCAAGCCACGCTAATTTGCTTTCGTCAATAGAGTAAAAAGGCATTATAAGAGGGTTCCATATGCTATAATCTTGCAAATCAAGTGCAGATACCTGATTTGTGGTAGCTCTGCAAACTATGTATGAAGGTGTTCCAAGAAAAGTTAAGATTTTTCAGTGAGTGAATATTTACCAGGAATCTTGATACAGTTCAGAACTTTTAAATGTTGATCTCGTAGTATAATCTGCCAAACAGCATAAAATTTCCAAACCTAGCTTATCAATAACTTGAGCACTAAACAATGCTAATGAATAAGTCAGTGCAATCAATGAAGTAGTCTTATCCAGTATGCAGAAAGTAGGTAGATAATACCACTACTACCTTTCCTCAGAAAGGCATAATGATAGACATCTCTAGTAGGACTTCAGTTGCCTTAGATGTACAAACATTAGTAGTGGTACTACGTTCCATAAACTTCTTATACAGCTTATAAAATGCTCTTGATACTTCTGCTATCAAGGTGATTTCTGGTGAGTCAACAAACAAACTTCTGCTAGAAATATTAACCAAATCTCTTTTACATCATACCCTACCTCTTAAAATAATGAAGGATAACACTGGATATATTCCTAGAAATACAGGCTTATTAAAAGACTTGGTCACAGATGGAAAAGCCTTTAAGCATAAACTAAATGGATTGGAGATAACCTGGAGCTAAACAATTAGTGCTGAAGATGGTTATACTTTAAGTATTGAATGCGGAAGTAGAGTGGTGTGGGTGTTGGAGATCAATGAGTTGAGTAAAGCCCACTCGATGTGTAACACTAACTTGTAAGAAAGGTAGAACACAAATGAGCTGAGAAAGCTGCTGACCATTAAAGGATAATGTATGAAGAAGAGATGACATGGCCATATAAAAAATACTAAGAGAGAATATCAGCAAAAGCACTGAGAACACAAGTAGGAATAATGGTCCTCATAGAGAACATGATAGAAGATTGAGAGTAAAAAACTCTGAAACAAAATGATGTGAATGATGATGGTGGTGATAATGAAGATGTGCAAATATCATTTTACTTTTATGTCGGCTTTTTCCATGCCAGCATAGGTTAGATGAGACATGGTGAGGCATTATTTCATGCTCAAATACCTTTTCTAATACTGATTCTAATTTTTCAAGGTAGGTGCTTTATACTTTGACTTCACATGACAAGTTGAAATGTCAATCTTTTGGCTCATGTGGAACATAAGCACTGTCACTGCTAAATAAATTGTAAAGTACACAGGTATAATCATGCATACAAGCATACACACATATATGCATATACACATACACACAATAATCATTTTTATCAAATGTGTATCATCTTTTACTAACTTCCATAGTGACATGGATTGGAAAGCTTGATAAGATTTCACAGGTCCAAAGACTACATTACAACCCAATATCTTGCATGGCTTCTATGGCTGGATGCCTTTCTTAAAGCCAACTACAGACTGGGTGCTTAAAAATGGGAAGGGGTAACACGGTGAATATAATGAAGAACAAGAACTGAGGGATAGTCAATCATATGAGTCAAAATGAAGGTAGGAAAGAATAGGTGATAACAATATATGCTTAAGCTTACTTGCTTAAAGCAGTCCATTTTGACAGATGACAACGTCATCTTTGATCCTTAAGGGTTGTCTTGATGGCATTGGCAGGCCCTCTCATAGCTGAAAAGGCCCATTCTGGAGGCACATGTCTGATTACACTGAGAGCAGCGAAGAGGACTCCAACGAAGATGAGCTTGTCTAGGATTTTGCTGACGTTCCTTGAGCTGTCTCCACTTTTCTTCATGAAGTCTAGTCCACTCATCCTCAAAATGCTGCATACCAGTTTTGACCATACCCCTCCAGGTGGTATGATCTGTGGCCAGTGTTTCAAGTTCACCAGGGGGGATGTTGCAGAGCTTCAGGGATTTCTTGAGAAGATCTTTACATCGCTTATTTAGACCTCCATGTGGTCGGTTACCCTCTGCTAACTCTGTTTTCTTGGTGTTGACCTAAAATCTAGCCTGATGATAGGCATTGCACACAACGTCTAGGTTCTGCTGAAGGCTGGCTGGTTCGTGGGCGAGAGCTTTGCAGTCATCGGCATACTGTAATTCAAAGAGAGTGGTGGACTCAGTCTTTGTCAGTGATTTTAGTTTCCTCAAGTTGAAGAGACAGCTATCATGGTAATATTGAATTGGGATGCCATCTTCGGGGTTGAGGTTGTAGCGAGATAGTAAGGTCACAGCCACAAGGAACACATTAAAAAGGACAGAGGCCAGGACACAGCTTTGTTTAACACCAACTTGAACGTTGAAGTAGTCAGACTGATCACCACCCAATGTCACACATGCTTGCATGGAACTGGCGTAGCATGGCAAGAAGCTTAGGAGGGCATCCATACCACTGCAGGACATTCCATAGTAGTGGGCGACTAATAATATCAAAAGCCTTAGTTAGGTCAATAAAGGTAAACGAGGCATCACGCTGTTGTTCTCGGCACTTCTCTAACAGGAGGTGGGAGATGAAGACCATGTCGATACTGCTACGGTTAGCTCTAAAACCACATTGAGACTCCGGGAGGATTCCTTCAATGAAGTGGCCAAGAAGTCAAGAGAGTAGGACGTGTGCCAAGACTTTTCCTGCAACATCCAGGAGTGAAATACCTCTGCTGTTGTTGCAGTCTGAGCGATCTCCCTTCTTCTTGAAGATGGTGATTATGTCTGTGTGTTTCCAGCTTTGAGGGATCAAGACACATTTCCAACAGTAGAGAATAATCTGATGAAGACACTGGACAAGAGCAGGACCACTATACTTATAGATCTCCCCCGACACACAGTCTCGTCCAGGTGATTTCCTATTTTTTAAGTAGGAGAGAGCTGTACGGATTTCCACGAAGGAGGGTTCCATATCCAGCTCAGGGAGAGGAGGGAAATGAGGGAGCTCATCAATCAGTGTGGTGTCTGTAGGATTTATCTTGTTCAACAAGGAGTTGAAGTGTTTTGCCCATCTGTCATGGATCTGGGTCTTTTCCTTGTAGAGAGTGTTGCTGTCTGAAGATCGTATCGGATTGATATGATTGGAGGATGGACCGTACATGGATTTGGTTGTAGTGTAGAAATTGTGGATCTTATTTTCATCCGCAAAACATTGAATTTCTGCAGCTTTGTTCTTCCACTAAGTCTGCTCTGGCATTCTGAGCGAAGATCTTTCCAATTCTGGAGGTGTGCGTTGGACCTGCTCAAGAGATAGGCATCATGAGCCCGGTTTTTACTTCTGAGAAGAGAGGGGATCTCATCAGCAGATTCATCAAATCAGTCAGGATTGCGATGTCTAATGTGTCCTGGTTGTTCAGTTGCAATCGAAGAGATCAGGCAGATATGTTTGTCCCATATATCATCTAGCTCCTCTTGGTTTACCGAGGTAGGATTTGGGAGTGGGACAGTATCCAATTTGATGGCAAGCTGATCTTGAAAGAGGCCACGATTCTCAGGATCATACAGTTTTGTGGTGTTCAGTTGTTTTGACGCTGTCGACTTTCGGCTAGGGGGTCGAATGTTGATTCTAAGATTGGAGCGGATAAGGTTGCGGTCCATCCAGCAATCTACTCCATGCATGGCGTAAGTATGGAGGACATTGCCCATGTCTTGGCGACAGACAATCATGTAGTCTAGGAGATCCCACTTTTTGGAACTTGGGTGCATCCATGACATCTTGTAAATGTACCACTGTTGAAAGAGTGTGTTAGAGAAGCACAGGTCATACTCAGAGCAGAAGGTTAGTAGTCTCTGTCCATTAGCGTTCATTTTCCTTGCGCCATGAGGACTGAGGATCCCTTGCCAGGCGGCACTGTCACATCCAACACAGGATTTGAAGTCACCCATGAGTACGATCTTGTCCGATTGGGAGATGTTCCAAAATGCAGTATGCAGAGAATCATAGGTGTCTTTTATCTCTTCATCAGTCGAGAGTTGGTTCATAAATGCTGAGAATTGTCAGAAAATGTTTGTTCAAAAGTGGGATTTTGATTATCATCAGGTGCTCGCTGATACAGCAGTGTACACCAGGAATTTTCTGCAAAAAGGCTGTTCTTGATTGTGAAACCAACCCCATGCAAATGGGGCATCCCAGAGGGATGTCCTTTCCAGAAAAAGGTGTATCCACCAGCTTCTTCAGTGAGGTAATCCTCATTGGAGAAACAAGTCTCACTGAGTGCAGCAATGTCGACGCTGTAGCGCTTGAGTTCGGTGGCTACAATAGCAGTGCATCGCGGGAGTCGTCAAGTGTCTGGCTCATCATATGAAACATCATCAAGGAGAGTGCGAACATTCCAACAAACAAGGATGAGGTTCGAGGGTTTCTTTTTCTTTTTCAATTTTGATGCTTGGTTTCGACCGCATGTTTGGGGATGACTCACTGGAAGTGGTTACCCAGTTGAGCAAGTGAGGACGAGCTTTTTCTGAGCCACATTTTCTCGGCCCTTCCCCATGTGGGGCAGGCAGCGCTATCCCTGAAAAGGGTTGCCTGGATGCACAAGCAGGACCAAGGTAGATGTTCGTCCACGGGTCCATCCAACAACGACCATCTTACTTATGCTGCCTACGTGCAGGACTTGTAGAGAGGATGAAAGAGAATGAAGGATAAAAGGCACAGATTGTGCTGTGAAAAGTTTAAGGTGCCGGAGAGGATGCACAGTTCTCAACTGCACACACTTGACAGAAGGCGAGTGGGGTTCAATGGCAAGAGGAGTCACGAGATGATTGACCTCTGTCTTCTGCAAAGAGCTGCCGGAGTTGGCAGATAAGATTCTATGCTCCGGAACTCCAGTTTGTCGTAGCCCACCTTATGTCACTGTAACTTAGCAGTTTCGCAAAAAAGACAGACAGAATAAGTACCAGACTAAAAAATAATCACTGAAGTCAATTTGTTCAACTAAAAGACTTCTCATAACCAAAACAAGCATATGTACACAAGAGACATATATGTACATGTATACATACACATAGTTTATCTTTTACTTATTTCATGCCAGCTGACATGCTGGGGTACTGCCTTGAAATCTTAGTCAAACAAATCAACCATATATATATATATATATATATATATATATATATATATATATATATATATATATATATTGATAGAAAAGGTAAGACAACAAAAGAAAGAAAGAGATCTTGATATTATGTAAATAGAGGAATTTATATGTAAATAATATATGATAATTATTCGGTAGCCATGATAAAACTCTGAGTTTTGGATGTCGGGGCGGAAACCCACGCCGGCATCTCTTCGGTTATTGGGCCATCGAAAAATGCTATGAAAATGACCGTTAAACAAAGGGAAATTACTGTGATTGACCATTATTAAGACAAAAGAGCTATTAGAATGACCGCTAAGTGAGGGGAGGGAGTAAAGGTAAGGGAGTAAAAATGTCCATAGTATTCGCGTAAGCGCATCAGTCCATTCATACACATGTGCGCCCACACACCCATGTACATGCGCCCGCAAACCCATGTACATGTGCCTACTTGAAACACACACATGCTCACCCACACATTCGCCAAAGAAAATATATATATATATACCTGCATTCACGCTCACACGTGTGCGCGCACGCAACACGCTCGCGCACATACACATGTCTATATACGCACAAGCACAAGAAAAAAATGGCTAAAGACAAAATACAGAAAAGTGTAAAAAAGTGTAGAAAAGCCATAAGGGTAAAACACGCCTGTAGGGCTTTTTTAACACTTTTTTCTGTATTTTGTCTTTAGCCCTGTTTTTTCTTGTGCATGTGCATATATAGACGTGTATATGAACCTTTTTTGCGCACATGTGTATGTGTGTTGTGTGCGCATGTGTGAGCATGAATGCGGGTATATATATTTTTTTTTTGGCGAATGTGTGGGTGAGCATGTGTGTGTTTCAAGTGAGGATAGATGAGTATATACATATAGGCGCATGTACGTGGGTGTGTGGGCATGCATGTGTATGAATGGACAGGTGTGCTTCCGCGAATAGTATGGACATTTTTACTCACTTACCTTGAGTTTTATCATGACTACCGAATAATTGTCATATTATTTACAGATATATATATATATATATATATATATATATATATATATATATATATATATATATATATATATATATATATATATATACACACACACACACACACACATACATATACATACAATGGGACTCTTTTAGTTTCCATCTACCAAATCCACTTACTAGGCTATAGTAGAAGACACTTGCCCAATGTGCTATGCAATGGGACTGATCCTGGAACCATGTAGTTGGGAAGCAAGCTTCTTACCACACAGCTATGTCTGCACCTATATACACATGCATACATAAAACAGGTTTCTATATCATATCCTTCTACTAGATTCACTCCCAAAGGGTGTGCCAGCCTGGAAGTATAGTGGAAGACACTTTGCCTATGCGCTGGACAGTGGGACAAAACACAAGCTATGTAGCTGCCAAGCTAGCTACTTAACCATACAGTTGTGGTTGCAGCTTTAGCAAAGAAGAGAAATCATGACTAATGCTGTGTTTACCACAGCTGACTAAAGTAAGGATGTGGTGGTGGGTGGTGTAGGAATTATCATTGTAAGGCATGATTACCATTTCTATGTGGAGTGTGTGTGTGTATATTTATCCAACTGCCTTACCTGTCTATCTCTCTCTTCGCCCCCTCTATCATATATATATAGAGGGGGCGAGGAGAGAGATAGACAGGTAAGGCAGTTGGGGATATATATATATATATATATATATATATATATATATATATATATATATATATATATATATATACACACACACACACACACACACACACACACATATAAATAGAAGCGTGGTTGTGTGGTAAGAAGCTTGCTTCCTAACCACGTGTTTCATGGTTCAGTCCCACTGTATGGCACCTTCGGCAAGTGTCTTCTACTATTGCTTTGGGCTGACAAAACCCTTGAGTGGATTTGGTAGATGGAAACTGAAAGAAGCCCATCATATAAAGTAAATAATAATAATATTTTATAAGCAATCACTGTGCATTGACTAAAAAAATTGTCTAATATTGGAACTTTAAGCTTATAAAAAATATTATTATAATTTACTCATCATTGCTTCTCAAATTATCACAGAAAACACACATATATATAAGTGTGTGTTTATCTTTGTGTTTATGATCCCCCACCACAAGCACACATTGCTTGACAACTGTGTTTACATCCTTAATGTGTTTACATCTCTGTAAACTTCGCAGCTTGGCCAAAGGGACTGATAGAATAAGTACCAGGCTTTAAAGAGATAAGTACCAGGGTCAATATATTCAGGTAAAAAATTTTGAAGGTGGTTCCCCAGCATGGTTGCAGTCTAATGGCTGAAACAAGTAAAAGATATACACACATAAGCCTGGAAAAGGCACAGGTGTGGCATAAGCATGGGTATGGCTGTGTGGTAAGCAGTTTGCTTCCCAAACATATATACATATGGTTTCAGGTTCAGTCCTACTGCATGTCAGCACCTTGGGTGAATGTCTTCTACTACAGCCCCAGGCTAACCAAAACCTTCTCAGTAGATTTGGTGGACAGAAACTGAAATGGTATATATGTCACTTATTTCTCTAATTTTGTCCTTGATTGGCTGACCGATAACTCTCATATTTTTCAATTCTATTTTACTATTATCAACATTTGCTGTCTCGTTAAATTATGCTACACGAGATGCGTAGATATGTGCTGCATCCAGGAAGTAAGATGGAGAGGAGGTTCTGCAAGGTTCCTCACAGGCAAAGAACACAGGTACAAGATTTTCTGGGCAGGGAACACTGACGGGGTCGGGGGCGTAGGAATACTTCTAGCGGAGAAATGGGTGGATAAGGTAATCGAGGTCGTTAGAGTAAGTGACAGAGTACTTAAGATCAGACTAGTGCTTCATCATAGATTAGCTACTGTCATCTCAGCCTATGCACCTCAACCTGGGCTACCAGATGGTCTGAAAGACCAATTCTATGACACCCTCTTGCAAACTACCTCGTCGACGAGTGACAGGGACCTTCTCTTTGTGGCTGGAGACTTCAACGGTCATGTCGGACGTCGTGCTGGGGGCTTCCATGGCATACATGGAGGCTATGGCTTCGGTTCCCGCAACGAGGAGGGAACCAGACTGCTGGAGTTCTGTGATGCAACCAATCTTATGGTCTGCAATACCAACTTCAGGAAACCTGCCAGTCACCTAGTCACCTACCGCTCCGGCAGACACTCTAGCCAAATCGACTACATCCTCGCCAGAAATAGGGAAAGAGGGCGGCTTATAAATGCCAAAACCTACCCTGGCGAAGAATGTACCCCACAACATAGATTAGTAGTTAGCGACTTTGGGATCAAGGCAAAATGGGTGCCCAGAATTAGACAGGCTTGGAGAAGAAGGGTGTGGAAGCTTAAAGACCCTGCAAACGGACAGAGACTTAGAGACAAGTTACTTGAAGCATTTAACGAAATAGAAGGGGATATAGCATCATACAACGTGGAAGACAATTGGAGATTTCTGCGGGACAACCTGTTGAAAGCCACCGACCAGATTTGTGGGTGGTGTAAGGTCCCCTCCCAACCCAGAGTAACGTGGTGGTGGAACAAGGAGGTAGACAGGGCTATTAGACAAAAGAAACAAGCTTGGAAGGACTGGAAGAACGGTGGTAGCAGGGAATTGTACCAATGTGCCAGAAGGGAGGCTAGGCGACAGGTTTATTTAGCCAGAGGGGAAGCAGATAAGGAAAGATTTGCCAATGTTCTGCGCCGTGAGGACCAAAGACTCGAGGTATTTCGGGTTGCAAGACAGTGTAGGAGAGAGAATAGTGATGTTGTAGGAGAGAAATGTGTTCGCATGGATGATGGTACGCTTGCATTAAATGAGGATGCAAAGAAAGAGGTCTGGAGATGCCACTACGATAGATTGCTTAATAAAGAGAATGAATGGGAGAAAGAGAGCCTGCCTTATGTCGACCCAATAGAGGGACCAGCTATCCGAGTTGATAGTACCAGGGTAGATAAAGCAATTAAGAGTATGAAGACCGGGAAAGCCCCCGGCCCATCAGGAATCACTGCAGAGATGCTCAAAATATCTGGCAGTGTTGGCTATAGCCTAGTCACCCGTATTACGAACCAGGTGATACACGAAGGAGTCATACCCTATGACTGGTGTAGCAGCATCATAGTCAACTGCTACAAAGGTAAAGGGGATGCTTTAGATACAAATAATTACAGAGGCATCAAGCTGTTAGATCAGGTTATGAAAGTTACAGAGAGGGTCATAGCCCAACTAATTAGGGAGCGAATCAATTTAGATGAGATGCAGTTTGGGTTCGTGCCAGGTAAAAGCACTACTGATGCCTTATTTCTAGTGAGACAGTTGCAAGAGAAATACCTAGCCAAGGATAAACCTCTGTACCTGGCTTTCGTTGACATGGAGAAAGCCTTTGACAGGGTCCCCCGATCCCTTATCTGGTGGTCAATGAGGAAACTTGGGATAGAAGAATGGCTAGTGAGAGCTGTGCGAGCCATGTACAGAGATGCGGCCAGTAAGGTGAGGGTTGGAAATGAGTACAGCAATGAATTCCGGGTAGAGGTAGGGGTCCACCAAGGTTCCGTCCTCAGCCCCCTATTATTTACCATAGTCCTCCAGGCAATCACAGAGGAGTTCAAGACAGGTTGCCCCTGGGAGCTCCTCTATGCTGATGACCTTGCCCTAATTGCGGAGTCACTATCAGAACTAGAGGAGAAGTTTCAGGTGTGGAAGCAAGGTCTAGAATTGAAGGGCCTTAGAGTCAACCTAGCTAAAACCAAAATCCTAATAAGTAGGAAGGTAGATAAAACACAAACCCCTTCAGGTAGATGGCCCTGCTCAGTATGTAGAAAAGGAGTAGGTAGTAACTCTATAAGATGTACCCGGTGCAAGCTATGGACACATAAGAGGTGCAGCAACATCAAAGGCAGGTTAACTAGCAAGTTAGTTTTTGTTTGTGGCAGATGTTCAGGTGCAATAAAGACTGCAAACAAACAGGAAACAACTTCTATCTCATTCCAGGGTGAAAAACTAGAGGTAGTCGATAGCTTCCGCTATCTGGGCGACCAAGTTAGTAGTGGGGGTGGGTGCGCTGAAAGTGTAGCTGCTAGAATAAGAATAGCCTGGGCAAAGTTTAGAGAGCTCTTACCCCTGCTGGCGACAAAGGGACTCTCACTCAGAGTAAAAGGCAGACTGTATGACGCATGCGTACGAACAACCATGCTACATGGCAGTGAAACATGGGCTGTAACTGCTGAGGACATACGTAAGCTCGCAAGGAATGAAGCCAGTATGCTCCGTTGGATGTGTAATGTCAATGTGAATACCCGTCAGAGTGTAAGTATCTTGAGAGAAAAGCTGAACATTAGAAGCATCAGTTGTGGCGTGCAAGAGAGACGATTGCGCTGGTATGGACATGTGGTGAGAATGGAGGAGGATAGCTGCGTGAAAAAGTGCCACACCCTAACAGTTGAGGGAACCCGTGGAAGAGGTAGGCCCAGGAAGACCTGGGCTGAGGTGGTGAGGCAAGACCTTCGTACATTGGGCCTCACCGAGGCGATGACTACGGACCGAGACCTTTGGAAATGGGCTGTGCGTGAGAAGACCCGGCAAGCCAAGTAAGATCGTTGCCAGTGCCCCTGGACTGGTTCTTGTGCGGGTGGCACATGAGATGCACCATTTTGAGCGTGGCCGTTGCCAGTACCGCCTGACTGGCTCCTGTAGGATTTTCGAGCGAGATCGTTGCCAGTGCCCCTGGACTGGCTTGTGCGGGTGGCACATAAAAGACACCATTTCGAGCGTGGCCGTTTTCGTGCGGGTGACACGTAAAAGCACCCACTACACTCTCTGAGTGGTTGGCGTTAGGAAGGGCATCCAGCTGTAGAAACTCTGCCAAATCAGACTGGAGCCTGGTGTTGCCATCCGGTTTCACCAGTCCTCAGTCAAATCGTCCAACCCATGCTAGCATGGAAAGCGGACGTTAAACGATGATGATGATGATGATGAAATCCCAAAAGAATATCTTTCTCCCTCGTGTTCTGACCACTACCCCTCTCTCTCTCTCTCTCTCTCTCTCTCTCTCTGCCTCACTCTGTCTGTCTCTCTCTCTCTCTTTCTCTCTGCCTCACTCTGTCTGTCTGTCTGTCTCTCTCTCTCTCTCTCTCTCTCTGCCTCACTCTGTCTGTCTGTCTCTCTCTCTCTCGGCCTCACTCTGTCTGTTTGTCGGTCGCTCTCTCTCTCTTTCGATTACCACTGACTTCGCCAAGACTTTCTCCACCACCACCACCACCACCACCACCTATATAAAGTAGCGCACACACTTGGATTCCCCTACTTGATTTTTTTTAATACCGCCGCCGAAATAATTCATATCCAGAAGATGCTCTTGTCTAAATTTGCTAGTTCGCAGTACCCCTGCCCTCACACCCCTTCCACCTGTACTGGAAGTTCCTATTTTTTATCATACTTTGGTTGTCTCTCATGAACACTTCTAAAGGCTTTACGTCATCCCCACCCCTACTTAGGGATTATCTCCTATGTAAGGTAGTGATCATATAGTGCAAAAATATGAGTGTAGTGTATGCAGGTTCAATTGAAGGCTATTATTTGTTATGAATTCTGCCAAACGCAAGCTTTCTTTTAAGGTACATGATGCTGCTGCCCCCCGCCCCAGGGTCTCACGGGCCCATACCTCCCACACCCTCGGGGTTGCCACTCTCAACGTCAGCACATAGGTCTGGTGAGATTGTTGAGATGCTTGAATGGAGATGTGTCGACATGTGCTGCCTCCAAGAAGTAAGGTGGAGAGGAGGTTACACTAGGTTCCTCATGGGCAAAGAACACAGGTACAAGATTTTCTAGGCAGGGAACACTGACAGGGTTGGGTGCGTGGGTATACTTCTTGTGGAGAAATGGGTAGATGAGGTAATCGAGGTAGTCAGAGTATGCGACAGAATACTTAACATTAGATTAGTGCTTCATCATGGGTTAGCAACCATTATCTCGGCCTATACCCCTCAACCGGAGCTTCCCGATGGGCAGAAAGACCGATTTTATGACACCCTATTGCAGACTACCTCGTTGATGAATGACAGGAACCTTCTCTTTGTGGCTGGTGACATGTTGGACAACATACAGGGGGGCTTCCATGGCGTACATGGAGGCTACGGTTTTGGTTCCCACAATGAGGAGGAAATCAGGCTGCTGGAGTTCTGCAATGCAAATGATCTTATGGCTTGCAATAATAACTTCAGGAAACCTGTCAGACACCTAGTCACCTACCGTTCTGGCAGACACACTAGCCAAATTGACTACATCCTCACCAGAAAAAGGAAAGATGGCTGCTTATGAATGCCAAAACCTTCCCAAGCAAAGAATGTACTCCACAACATAGACTGGTAGTTAATGACTTCAGGATCAGGGCTAAGTGGATGCCCAGAAGACGACCAGCATGGAGGAGAAGGGTCTGGAAGCTTAAAGATCCTGCGAATGGACAGAGATTTAGAGACATATTACTTGAAGCCTTTGATGAAATACAAGGGGATACAGCTTCACATGATGTAGAAACAACTGGCGGTTTCTACTGACCAGATCTGAGGATAGTGCAAAGTCCCCTCTTGAACCAAAATAACGTGGTGGTGGAACAATGTTGTTGACAGGGTAATTAGAGAAAAGAAATAGGCTTGGAAGGACTGGAAGAATGGTGGTAGCAGGGAATTGTATCAGATTGCCTGAAGGGAAGCTTGGAGACAGGTTTATTTAGTCAGAGGGGAAGCAGATAAGAAAAATTTGTCAATGTTCTATGCCGTGAGGACCAAAGACTTGAGGTATTTTGTGTTGCAAGACAGTGTGTGAGACAAAATCGTGATGTCGTAGAAGAATGTGTCCGCATGGATGATGGTTCACTTGCACTAAACGAGGCTGCAATGAGAGAGGTTTGGAGACGCCACTATGAAAGGTTGCTCAATAAAGAAAATGAATGGGACAAAGAGAGTCTGCTGAATGTCAACCCAACAGAGGGGCCAGCTATTCAAGTTGACAGTACCATGGTAGATAAAGCAATTAAGAATATAAAGACACGGAAAGCCCCTGACCCATCAGGAATCACTGCCGAGACGCTCAAAATATCTGGCAGTGTCGGCTATAGCCTAGTCACCCGTATTGTTAACCAGGTGATACATGAAGGAGCCATGCCCAATGACTAGTGTAGCAGCACCATAGTCAACTGCTACAAAGGTAAAGGTAACACTTTAGATACAAATAATTACAGAGGCATCAAGTTGTTGGATCAGGTAATGAAGGTCACGGAGAGGATCATAACCCAACTAGTTTGGGAGAGAGTCAGTTTAGATGAGATTCAGTTTGGGTTTATGCCAGGGAAAAGCACCACTGATGTTATATTTCTGGTAAGACAGCTGCAGGAGAAATACCTAGCCAAAGATAAACCTCTGTACCTGGCTTTCGTTGACATGGAGAAAGCCTTTGACAGGGTCCTCCAATCCCTTATATGGTGGTCAATGAGGAAACTACGGATAGACGAATGGTTAGTAAGACCTATGCAAGCCATGTATAGGGACACTGTCAGTAAGGTGAGGGTTGGCAACGAGTACAGTGAAGAATTCCGGGTAGAGGTAAGGGTCCACCAAGGTTCAGTCCTCAGCCCCCTCCTATTTATCATAGTCCTCCAGGCAATAACAGAGGAATTCAAGACAGGATGCCCCTGGGAGCTCTTCTATGCTGATGACCTTGCACTAATTGCTGAGTCACTATCAGAACTAGAGGAGAAGTTTCAGGTGTGGAAACAAGGACTAGAATCGAAGGGCTTTAGAGTCAACCTAGCTAAAACCAAAGTCCTAATAAGTAGGAAGGTAGACAAAACACAAATCTCTTCAGGTAGATGGCCCTGCTCAATCTGTAGGTAGAAATTCTATAAGATGTACCCAGTGTAAGCTATGGACACATAAGAGGTGCGGCAATATCAAAGGAAGGCTAACTGGGAAGATAGTTTTTGTATGTGGCAGATGCTCAGGAGCAATAAACACTGAAAATGTGCAGAGAACAACTTCCGCCATATACTAGGGAGTAAAACTAGAAGTAGTTGATAGCTTCCGTTACCTAGGTGACTAAGTTAGTACCGGGGGGAGGGTGTGCTGAATGTGTAGCTGCTAGAATAAGAATAGCCTGGGCAAAGTTCAGAGAGCTCTTATCTCTGCTGGTGACAAAAGGCCTCTCGCTCAGAGTAAAAGGTAGACTGTATGACGCATCTGTATGAACAACCATGCTACATGGCAGTGAAACATGGGCCATGACAGCTGATAACATGTGTAAGCTCGCAAGGAATGAAGCTAGTATGCTCCAATGGATGTGTAATGTCAGTGTATATACTCCACAGAGTGTAAGTACTTTGAGAGAAAAGTTGGACCTAAGAAGCATCAGATGTGGTGTGCAAGAGAGACGACTGCACTGGTGTGGTCATGTGGCAAGAATGGATGAGAATAGCTGTAAGAAAAAGTGCCACAAACTGGCGGTTGAGGGAACCTGTGGGAGAGGTAGACCCAGGAAGACCTGGGATGAGGTGGTGAAGCATGACCTTCGAACATTAGGCCTCAGCAAGGCAATGACTAGTGACCAAGTCCTTTGGAAATATGCAGTGCGTGAGAAGCCCCAGCAAGCCAAGTGAGACCATAACCCGTGGCCTATGCCAGGGGTGTAAGCAGCCCACTTATGTGTACCTTTCCTTCATTGGACACTAAACTCTGCTTGCGAAGACCTGTTGAGACAAGTGAAATTGAAATCAAATCAAATTCGCAAATCCGATGACTGGCACCTGTGCCAGTGGAGTGCTAAGAGCACCATCCGAGTGTGATCGCTGCCAGAGCAGCTGACTGGCTTCCATGCCGGTGGCACGTAAAAAGCACCATTCAAACGTGATTGTTTCCAGCGTCGCCTTACTGGCACTTGTGCCAGTGGCATGTGAAAAAGCATTTGAGCAAGGTCATTCCCAGTGCTGCTGGACTGGCTCCTGTGGCGATGGTATGTAAAAAACACCATTTGAGCGTGGCTATTGCGAATACCACCAGACTGGCCCTCGTGCCAGTGGCACGTAAAAGCACTCACTACACTCTCAGAGTGGTTGGCATGAGGAAGGGCATCCAGCTGTACAAACTCTGCCAGATCAGATTGGACCCTGGTTTGCCAGTCCTCAGTCAAATCGTCCAACCCAGGCTAGCATGGAAAGCGGACATTAAACGATGATGATGATATATATATATATATATATACATAGAGAGAGAGAGAGAGAGAGAGAGAGAGAGAGAGATACTCACACACACGCATGCATACATACATATAGTAAAAAAGTGCACAGGATGATGACAAATGAATACAGAAAAATCCCATACAACAGGTGGATTTGTTCAAACCATCATCAGCTATCAGTAAAAAATCATTACAATTATATGCCACTATTGATCTTATATATATATATATATATATATGTATATATATATATATATATATATATATATATATATATATATATATATATGAGTATATATATATATATATATATATATATATATGAGTATATATATATATATATATATATATATATATATATATATATATATATATATATATATATATATATATATGAGTATATATATATATATATATATATATATATATATATATATATATATATGAGTATATATATATATATATATATATATATATATATATATATATATATATATGAGTATATATATATATATGAGTATATATATATATATATATATATATATATATATATATATATGAGTATATATATATATATATATATATATATATATATATATATATATATATATATATATATATATATATATATATATGAGTATATATATATATATATATATATATATATATATATATATATATATATATATATATATATATATATATATATAATGAACTTGATTAAACAATAGATGGACAACTACATAGATGATTCATTTATAGCGATCTAATGTTTGTGTGTCCATAATTTCACTACCACCGCTCAGCAGGTTCAAGTGTTGTCTGTTAGCCTTATGACCTGCCCAACCGAGCAGAACTTGCACTTTTAGTATTCTGCAATCACATCATTTACTTCCACTCTGCTCCGTTCTCGAATGATCACATTTTAAATATGCTCTCATAAGTAAGAGTGTGTGTGTGTGTGTTACTGTCTCTTTGCCTTGGCGTGATTGTTGTAAGCAAGTATCACTTCCATGCAAGTAATATCGTGTATTACCAACCTTCTGAGAAAACACGATAATGGTGCTTACATACCGAAGGGCTTGGTAAAAATTATTAATTGTTGATTTATTAATAAATTAATAAATTGATAAACCTTTACCCTTTTAATTTGTAATATATATATATATATATATATATATATATATATATATATACACACACATACATTTGTGCATGTGTGTGAATATATATATATATATATATATATATATATATATATATATGTTCACACATGTGCACATACTTGTATGCTACCTATTAGCTTTCTCTCACAACTCATCTGTCAACACCCGTGCTCCTATGTTACTCTGTTCCCTTCCACTTCATCTTCAGTGCATCTGATGTTCTCTGCATCCAACTCATCCCTATCTCTAAACATTTGTCACACACTATTTTCACTCATTGCACTTACCTAAGCATCTACCTTTTCTGCTCCTCTATCCTATTCTCTCTCTCATACTTACCTTGTACACTAGCCTCCCCACACATCTCACTTTTTCTCTCTCTTTCCAAACAGGCAAGCCATTTGTTCACCTCTTCAGTAAAACACCTGCTTCTGTCTCTCTATTGTTTCTTGTTGCTCAATTCTATACCCCCACTCAGTTGAGAGGTCGTGTCTTGCATGTACTTGGTGATTTCACCAATGCTGGTGCCATCTCAAAAGCCCCCAGTATACTTTGTGAAGTGACTAACATTAGGGACATCCTGATGTAGACATCATGTCAAAGCAGATATTAAAACTTGGTACAGCTCCCTAACTCATTTGCTCATGCCAAACCATCCAACCCATGCCAGTATGGAAAAAGGAATGTTAAATTCTAATTACTATGATCACACACACGCATGTGTGTTTGCGTGTGTGTGTGCTCGTGTGTAGTGTATATTCTGCAGAGTTGATTGAGGCAGATGTTCTATACCCAGATACCCTTCCTGTCGCCAACCCTCACCTTTTGTATGCAAGGTAATTTTCCCCCATGGCCAGACATGTCTTCAGAGAAAATCGTAAATGAACGACAGTACTTACATGACAATGACACACATTGACAAGTATCATGCAATACTCACACTCACCTACTTACACACACATGATCTGAGTCAAGATGGAAAAGAATGACGCAACAAAGAATTGGAGGG
>NC_142948.1:18777437-18812437 GCF_046866305.1 Octopus bimaculoides | reverse complement strand
TAGCCATTTCTATTTTAGCTTGAGGGATATTGATATCAGATTTCCGTAGATGTTACTAAGTGTTGGGTGTGATCTCCAACTGATGTTCTGTATCTTTCTGAGCAGGTTGGTATATGTTCCATCTAGCTGTTTTTCTAAGAGAGCCAATGTCTCTGATCCATAGAGAAGGACCGGCTCAATCAGTGTTCTAAATATATTAACTTTTAATGTGGATGGAAGATTTGAGTGCCAGATCTTATCAAGTCTGTTACATGCATCCCAAGCAAGAGCTTTGCAGATGCGAAAGTCTTTTTGGGAGTCTACTATGTGTAATCCAAGAAATTTCAGTTAACTTGGAGGAGGTTGTGATAAACTCTGTCTTACTCTCATTGCAGTAAAGGCCGACCTGGTTTGCTGCTTTCTCCAGTGCTTGTAACAAAGATTCTGCATTTTTAATACAATGGGATATCAAAGCAAGATCGTCAGCAAAGTCAAGATCAGTTAAATATTGAGCACAATGCTGACTGCTCTGGCAGAGTTTCAAAAGGAATCCCTTTTCCTCCATACCATCTAAGGAAATGCATAGAACATAGTCAAAAACAATTGGGTTAATACTTGAAGAAGATGATGTGTTTTCTGACAAAAAAAGAAGACAAGTTGTTGTGATTCAGTCTTTGCTCTATAAAGTATGTGCTTCCTCAAGTGAGGTCCTCAGTGAGGTCTAACATTCTTTGTGAACTTAAGGGTGCATGCTGTTCATGCTTTATGTGGGTGGGTGGATGGTTGGTGTGCAATAGTAATTTTTTTATATGTGTAGTGACAGTGTCATTGTATTATTGAAGCAGACAAGATTGGCGCGACCTTATTGGAGGATGTTTCCAAAATCTTAGTTCACACAGTAAGTGTGGACTTTGTGAGAAGTCTAGGCTGCATCTGGATGAAGCTTAGGTGCAGAAGGTCAGAGAAGGGTGAAATGTAGGAATGGGTGCTATTGGAAGTGAAGGCAAAGTAGGTCATTTATGTATAGGAGGAAAATTTGGAGAATGCTATGAAGTGCAAGCTATATGTAGAATAAAATCTATATATCAATACACTAAGGAACGCAGGAGTGGAAAGTATGTGACAAACAATAAAAATAAAAGTTTAGTTTTTACAGGCTTTAATGTTCAACCGTTTCTATATCTTCAATCCACTGATGTATCTGTGGATAGATAGATTCATTGATGGTTAGAAGATGGAAAGACTGATGGCTAGACAAATCAACACATAGTTAAATCAAGTGAAATAACCTTAGTAAATAGCTGTGGATGTTACTTTTACCATTTTATTTGTAGCAGCCCAAAGGGTGAGGCCATGCTGGGGCACAATCATTTAGGTCTTTTTTTTAGTTATTTGGTTTATTTATCTGTATGTTAGAGTAGGCAGGTACATCAACAGAAATGTAAGTAGAATATGAGATATATATACATATATATGTGTATATATATATATATATATATATATATATATATATATATATATATATATATACACATATATATATATATATAAATATAGTTGCAATTTACAAAAAACAAAAGATGAAGGCAGGTGTGTAAACAACAAATAGGTGTATTAGTTTAATGCTCAGGAAGGTGAGAGAGTCTTTTACGTTTCGAGCGGCCGGACAAAGGTGGTCAGACAGGAGAGCTAGGAAGAAGGGGAGATAATAAAGTAGTGGTGATCCCAAAATGAAGGTGCGTGTGTGTGTGGGAGAGAGTGTGTGTGCGTGTGGATAGGGGCTGGTGACCTTGACGTGTGAGTGTGTGCATGTGTAGGTGTGTGCATGTGTAGATGTGTGGATGATGGTGTGTGTACTGGGAAGTGGTCAGTGCTAGTGTGTGTGGGGTGGTGTGATGTGGTGTGGCGTGGTGGTGTGGTGTGGTGTAGTGTGGTGGTGTGGTGTGGTGTAGTGTGGTGGTGTGGTGTGGGTGCTGGGAAGTGGTCAATGCTAGTGTGTGCAGGGTGGTCCGATGTGGTGTGGTGATGTGTTGTGGTGATGTGTAGTGTGTTGTGTGTTGCATTGTGGTGTGTGGTGTGGTGGTGTGGTGTGGTGGTGTGGTGTGGTGATGTGTGGTATGTTGTGTTGTGGTGTAGCGGTGTGTGGGTGTGGTGTGGTGGTGTGTGGTGTGGTGGTGTGTGGTGTGGTGGTGGTGTTGGGGTGTGAGGGATGCGAGGGTGGGGGATGCAAGAGTGGGGTGTGAGCTGGGATGAGGGTGTGGGTTAGGGTGGTGTATGTGGGAGTGGAATGTGTAGGCGTGGGGTGGGTGGGATGGGGATATATAGGGATGGTAGGGTTGGGATGTGTAGGGTGGGGTAACAATGGAGGGGTATCGATGAAGGGAGAGGATGGAAGGGAGAAGGTGGGTAGGAGTGAAGAGAGGAAGTTGATGTCAGAGCAAGAGAGGAGAAGAGAAGTGGGTGGGAGTGAAGAGAAGAAGTAGGTGTGAGAGGAAAAGAGAAGACAGGAGGAAGTTAGATGAAGAGGGAAGGGGAGTTGAACCCATATGGTGAAAAGGCCCTAAGAGGGAAGATTAATTCCTGCTCACAGTGAAGATGGGAGTCAGGATGGCCCCTATGCAAGAACAATCCAAACACAGACAGGTGTATTAAAGAATGGGCAGTAGAGTGGAAATGGCACGAGACCAGGGTGTCATTGCCAAGTCTGATGTCTTGGAGGTGTTCCGTGAACTGGTCAGCCAAACAGCGTCCCATTTGACCAATATACAGAGAAGGACAGAGAGAGCAGGAGATGCAGTAAATGACGTTGCTAGAAATGCAGGTAAAGGAGTCAGTGATATGATAGGGTCGATGATGGGTGCCCGTGAGGATGGTGGTGTTGGAGAGGTAGGGGCAAGTGTGACAGCATTGGTGGGATTAGGGGAACAAGCTGGACTGGTATGTGGGGTTAAGGAAGAAACTGTGGACCAGGAGGTCACATAGGTTGTCGGTTCATTTGAAGGAGGGAAGGGGTAGGTTAGGGAAGATGTGCTAAGTGGAGGATTCGAACTGGAGTTGCTGGAAGCCTCAGAGAATGGTGCATTGGAAAAGTAGAGTAGAGGGGTGGCAGGGGAGGGGAAATGGGAGACGAGTGACAGCAGGGTGGGTGCAGGGAGAGAAAGCAGACGCACGGTCCACGGAACATGATCTGGCAAGGGCGGTGTAGATAGTGGTGAGGGGACATCCATGATGAACCAAGTGGCAAGCCATGTATTGAGACTGAGTCCCAAAGTCATGGTTGTCACTACAGAGCCTGCACAGACGGAGGAATTGGGAGTAGAGGATGGAGAGCTTGGTGTGTTTAGGGTGGGAGGAGGAGAAGTCGAGGTATGAGTGTGAGTCGGTGTGTTTGTAGTGGATGGAGGTGGTGAGAGTGGAGTGATGAATGCTGACTGAAAGGTCACAAAAGGCAATGGAAGTGTTGGAAATAGTGCAGGAGAAGTGGAGGGCAGGATGGAAAGATTTGACAAAAGAGAGGAAGGAGTCTAGTTGTTTACGGGAGAGTGAGGTCGCACCGATACAGTCGTCAATATAACGATTGTATAGTTTGGGAGTGGGACCAGTGAATCTTGAGAATATTTGGGCCTCAACGTAGCCACCGAACAGGTTCGCATAGTTGGGCCCATTCTTGTTCCCATGGCCATACATACATATATACAAACATACACACACACACACACACACATATATACATATATACATACATACATACATACATACATACATACATATATATATATATGTATATATATATATATATATATATATATATATATATATATATATATATATATATATATATATATATATATATATATATAGGCGCAGGAGTGGCTGTGTGGTGTGGTAAGTAGCTTGCTTACCAACCACATGGTTCCGGGTTTATTCCCACTGCGTGGCACCTTGGGCAAGTGTCTTCTACTATAGCCTCGGGCCGACCAAAACCTTGTGAGTGGATTTGGTAGATAGAAACTGAAAGAAGCCTGCCGTATATATGTATGTATATGTATGTGTGTGTATATGTTTGTGTGTCTGTGTTTGTCCCCCCAACATCGCTTGACAACCGATACTGGTGTGTTTACGTCCCCGTAACTTAGCGGTTCGGCAAAAGAGACTGATAGAATAAGTACTAGGCTTACAAAGAATAAGTCCTGGGGTCAATTTGCTCGACTAAAGGCGGTGCTCCAGCATGGCTGCAGTCAGATGACTCAAAGAGTATATATACCATCTCTCCATTTTTTCGTTCTTGTTTTTGTATACATTTGCTTGCTTTCTTCCAAGGAGTCTAGTGCTTTTAGCTTAGATTTTCTTGGGGCCAGTCAGATTGGAGCAGTCTCAATCAGGAACTCGACTGAGGATAGGAAGCTCCAAATGAGCCGTTCTTGTTTTTTCCTGTTCATTTTTGTATCGTTTAACTGTCTGGATGTTTTGTTGTCACCTGTTATGTTCTTGTTCCATTTTTTGTTTTCTTTTTTATATATACATATAGTGATCTAAGTACAGTTTTGGCCTCCTGCATGTTAGTATATATATGTATCTAAATTGTGTACAACTCTTTTACTCTTTCTTTCAGCCCCTTCACGCTTTCTTCATTCTCTCCACTTTTCTTTTCTTCACTCCCCCTCTCTCACATTTCTTGGCCTTCCCTTCATTCTCACTTTCCCTCCTCTTTTACCTTACTCTGTTCCTTTCCTTTCTTTTTCTCATCTCACCCTAATTCTTCAATCTCTCTGCCCCTACCCCTCGCTTCTCTTTCCACATAACCGGTGTTCCACCAAGCCTGACCTTTCTTTCTTGGGTCGACTACCATCTGTGTAGCATCTCTTAAATTCCTTCCCATGACTTTCGTCTCCTAAGTTCCTGCTGTAAGGCTTCACTTTCACACACGCCAGCTTAATTAAATTTGTCCTTAGTCGAAAGACACCTGTTGTTAATGTCCTGTTATTTGTAATTGTGTACCATTTCTCCATTTTTACGTCCTTGTTTTCTTATACATTCACTTGCTCTCTTCTAAGGAGTCTAGTGCTCTTAGCTTACATTTTCTTTGGGCTGGCCATATTGGAGTAGTCTTGAGTGTAACCGGCCGAAACTGCAATGATGATCTAGAACTCGACTGAGGATAGGAAGCTCCGAACGACCCATCCTTGTTTTTCCTGTCTTTTTTGTATCATCTAACTGTCTTCTGGATGTTTTGTTGTTGCCTGTTATGTTCTTGTTCCATTTTTTTGTTTTCTTTTATATATATATATATATATATATATATATATATATATATATATACATACATACATATACATACATACATACAGAATAAGTACTAGGCTTACAAAGAATAAGTCTTGGGGTTGATTTGCTCGACTAAAGGCGGTGCTCCAGCATGGCTGCAGTCAAATGATAGAAACAAGTAAAAGAATAAAAGAATATATATATATATATATATATATATATATATATATATATATATATATATAATCATAAATATATAGGGATTGACAGTAACCTGCTTCTCCAACATACTGAGAATTCAGAAATAGCAGTCAAAGAACTACTGATTTCAAAACTACAAATTATTACTCCAGATTGATAGCGATATTTTTGATACACACAGAACAAAAAACAGTAGAGAAGAGTAAAAAAACCACTTGCCTTTAGTTAATTTAGTACGATCGTTTCACAGTTAAGAGTAAAGAATACTCTATTCTGATCTTCAGCTAAATATTCTAATAAATTTGTTAATGTCTAAATAACTCACGTTAATTTTGACCATGTGAACATCAATACCACGTGAGGAAGACGTCAAGAAATTTATCGGCCAGTAAGTTCAAAATCCCTCGCCCTAATGAATTCAATTCAGTGTGCATCAGAAATAGTCCCGCATAGAAAAGAGACCCGTACGAACTTCCTGCGGTTTAACTATTCACCTTAGAGGTATTATTAAAATATAGATATGCAGGGCAGGGAATCGTCAATTAGTAATAAAATTAATAATTAACAATTTTGCCGGGTAGCTCAGTATGAAAAAACCTTTTCGGTAAAAAACATTTATAATCATAAATATATAGGGATTGACAGTAACCTGCTTCTCCAACATACTGAGAATTCAGAAATAGCAGTCAAAGAACTACTGATTTCAAAACTACAAATTATTACTCCAGATTGATAGCGATATTTTTGATACACACAGAACAAAAAACAGTAGAGAAGAGTAAAATAACCACTTGCCTTTAGTTAATTTAGTACGATCGTTTCACAGTTAAGAGTAAAGAATACTCTATTCTGATCTTCAGCTAAATATTCTAATAAATTTGTTAATGTCTAAATAACTCACGTTAATTTTGGGGTCTCTTTTCTATGCGGGACTATTTCTGATGCACACTGAATTGAATTCATTAGGGCGAGGGATTTTGAACTTACTGGCCGATAAATTTCTTGACGTCTTCCTCACGTGGTATTGATGTTCACATGGTCAAAATTAACGTGAGTTATTTAGACATTAACAAATTTATTAGAATATTTAGCTGAAGATCAGAATAGAGTATTCTTTACTCTTAACTGTGAAACGATCGTACTAAATTAACTAAAGGCAAGTGGTTATTTTACTCTTCTCTACTGTTTTTTGTTCTGTGTGTATCAAAAATATCGCTATCAATCTGGAGTAATAATTTGTAGTTTTGAAATCAGTAGTTCTTTGACTGCTATTTCTGAATTCTCAGTATGTTGGAGAAGCAGGTTACTGTCAATCCCTATATATTTATGATTATAAATGTTTTTTACCGAAAAGGTTTTTTCATACTGAGCTACCCGGCAAAATTGTTAATTATTAATTTTATTACTAATTGACGATTCCCTGCCCTGCATATCTATATATATATATATATATATATATATATATATATATATATAGAGAGAGAGAGAGAGAGAGAGAGAGAGAGTGTGTGTGAGTGAGAGAGAGACAGAGAGTGAAAGAAAGAGAGAGAGATTGTTTGATTGATTGATTGATTGGTTGAGTGATTGCCCCTTCAATACTACCTGTGTGGATTTTACATCTCAAGAATCAAATGTTTCAGAAAAATATACAATTCCATCATGCAATTTTAGAAATAACCATGGAATTTCCAATGACACTACTAGTTATTATTATTAACAATAGTAGCATTTAATTCTAACACATGTGCAAAAACAAAAGCTTGAGGGAGAAATTGATTAGTTATTTAAATTGACTTTAATACGTGATTGGTACTTTATTATATTGACCTCAGAAAAAAAAAAGAAATATTTTTGATTGTAATCTAGCAGTCATTCCTTTTTATAAGTTTGCATATCTAGATATTACATGATGTACAAAGCCTTAGCAACTGTCTCAGCTGTGATGTCAGTTGTAGTTCATAGGATGTGTACTATTTATATGCTTATTTTCAGGTTTTTGTGCAACAGGTGTGTGGGCAATCTGAAATTATAGTAGATTGTTTGGGTACACACTCCTGATCAATAATTTCAATGCTTCCAAAACAATGAGTGCTCAATAATTCTTTGGTGTACAGTTGATGTTATGCATTAACATAATGCTGACTTTTCTAGAAGCAAATGACTTTCATTTTATCTTCATGTGCAAAATACAGAGTACTTGTGAATTTTTTTACTTGCCCTCTGAGACTGCTGAGCATGATACCAGAACTTGCTCACCCTGACATTTGAAAGTATTCCTCAGTGTTTCTTATTCTAAAGGAAAGGTCCCACCTCTGACCCAGTAAACTACCATCCTACTGCTTTCACCTCTTATATTTCTAAGATGATAGAGGCAGATAATAACAATAATATTCTCCAACATTTTGAATCTCTTCTCAGTGACCATCTGTATGGCTTCTGCCAGATCCAGTGGAACTCTACTCTTATGTCACTCACCAGTGTGCTCACACTTTAGAGAAATTTGTTGAAAGCAATGTTATTGCCCTGGACATCAGCAAAACATTTGACTGTATCTAACATGTAAATCTTCTATAAAAAAAATTCCTACCTATGGGCTTCATCCATCTCTCATCTCTTGGATCTGTAGCTTCCTGTTTGATTGCACAATGATAGCATATGTTAGCAGCGCTCTCTCTATTCTACTCTCAATAAACTCTAGTGTTCTCTAGGGTTCAATTCTGTCTCCCACTCTACTCTCCCTATACATGAATGACCTACTTCCTCCACTCCAACAACATCTGTTTTTATGCAGATGATATGACTTTTCATTCCTTGCTAACTTTCCTCAATCATGCATCATCCAGACAGCCTAGATACTGCAGGTGAAACCTACATTGGTTCCATAAACAAAGACATTGAGAACATTCTTCTGTAGGACCATTCCAACCTTGTCTCTTTTATCAAGAAAACACCCTACTACGCATGAGGAACACTCCGCTAGAGCACTCACAGTCACCTGAAATACTGGATTTAATATCATTAAGGATCTCTTCTGGTGGAAGCACATCTTCAGCATAGTTAGAACTACTTCCCAAAAACTAGCCCTTCTTTTCAATATCAAAAGCTATTTCAGTCCCCAACAGCAGTTGACACTGTGCAAAGCTCAAATGAGGTCTTCAATAGAGTACAGCTCCCACATCTGTGATAGTACTGCTGCTATGCACACAGACATCCTGAGAATAGCCATTTAGCTGATTGGCATGCTGTCAGTTGTGGACACACTCCAGCCTCTGGCCCACAAGCATGCTGACTCTTAGTCTTTCTTATCACTACCATCACCCTGGTTGCACACAAACTGCTCTTTTGCTTCACACTAACTATTATCCTGTCTTTTCTCCTTCTTAATTTTTTTTATCGTAGTTTGAAAATCTTTGGGACCATCAACTCCCTCTAACTTCCATCCCCTTTCATATGAGGAAGAAATTTTGAGTTTTTTGCTTAAAACAACAAAATATATCTGCCTGATATGAACTAAGATAAAACTATGAACTGCCTCATATGAAGATGTTAACTGGGAACATTTGAAATGGCGTATAATGATTTTTTTTAGTGAATAATTGATGGTAACTCATGTTAATAGATGTCATATCAAGAATGCATTGATTTATGATATTTCCTTTCAAATTCTATGGATTTTTGGCATAGTAAAGAGATATTTCCATTTTGTTTTATAGTTCATTCAACAACCAATTTTAATTATGTAATTAATGAAAACTCATGTAAAGGAAAGTGTAACCAGATCAATTGATGATATTGTGGAATGATGGGTGAGTGAGCAAGTGGCATAAATGTTTCGGAAAAGGCTTTTTTTACTCTGTCAATAGAGACAGTCTCTTTTTTCCGTGAATGTCCACAGTAAACAGTTTCGGTGTGCTTTTAAGAATGCGATAGGGTCCAGTGAAGGGAGGTGTGAGTGGTCCCTTGATGGTGTCATTTCTTACAAACACATGACTCCAGGTAGAAATATCTGGAGGTACTGCAGAGGAAATAGACTGGTCATGAGGAAGCATCGGTGGTAGGTCAGCAAAGAATGACTTAAGTTGTGTGACATAAGATATGGGGTCCACATTCAGTAAGTTGACAGACGCCAACATTTGTCCAGGAAGTGCTAAGGTGGTGCCATACAGGAGCTCAGCGGAGGAGTAGCCTAAGTCCTCCTTGACAGCTGACCGGCACTCTAGCAGAACAATGGGGAGAAATTTGGACCAACGATGAGGGTCAGGAGCCATGCAAATAGTAGCTTTGAGCTGTTGGTGGAATCTTTCCACTATACTGTTTGTGGCAGGATGGTAACTGGTGGTGTGGATGTGCTGAACTCTGAGCAATCTTGAAAGCTCACAGAACAGACAAGCTTCAAATTGGCGTCCACAATCAGTAGTAATTCTAGAGGGTACTCCGAAGTGAGACATTCACCCAGAGATGAGTGTTCTGGTGACAGTTTCCACAGAAATGTCCCCTAGAGGGATGGCTTCAGACCATCTGGAGAAACGGTTGATGCAGGTCAATATATAAGTAAATCCGCAACTGACCAGCCAAGGACCAACCAGGTTGATGTGTATGTGATGGAACCTGGTGTCTGGCGGCTGGAAGTGTCCAAGAGGTGCTCTCACGTGATGATGCACTTTGGAATGCTGACATGGTAGACAGGCACGTGACCAAGCTGTAATAGACCATCACAAATTCAGTCAGAAAAAGTGGGCCGAGATAAGCTTTACTGTGGCTGCAATGCCAGAGTGTGACAGTGAATGCGGTGCTTCAAAAACAGCACGACGATGGCATTCAGAAATGAGGGGTTGTGGTGACCCAGTAGAAACATCACAGAGAATGTTTCCTTCAGAAAAAGGCAGAGGTAGGTGTTCAAACTTGCAGCAGGAAAAGTGTGGTGAAGAGACGTCCAGAGAGTCCAAAGAGGGTTGATCAGTAGCCATAGCAACTAAATCAATTGAAGTAGGAGATGACAGTGCACCAATAGGCGGGTGAGATAAGGTGTTGGTGGGGATGTTGTCTGTGTCAGCGATGTGGCAAATGTCACTAGTGAACTGTGATATATAATCCAATTGCCTAGGTGAGTGCCAGTCTGTTTTTGCAAAGAGAGCGAACATTAGCAGTTTGTGGTCAGTGAAAATTGTAGTGAAGTTTCTACCTTCAAGAAGATAACAGAAGGCTGTGATTTTGCTGGTAGTAAACCCGGATGTAAACATATACAAGCAAGGTTGTAACTTTAAACACATTTATTGTGGCCACATGTATATACACAATGGAATGATAATTAAAATGGTTGGTGGCCATGGTCTTCTGTGCTATGCTCTTATCTGCAAGCTGGCCTGTGGCATAAGATTGAGCTAGACAAGTTGCATCCTCATAGCTTGCACATCAGTGCAGAAAAGAGGAAGAGATGAGGTCACGTGTTTGAACCTTAATGTTGTGTAATGCCCTATATCTCTGTCCAGCTTGTTTGACCCAATGTCAAGTGGGGTAATACGCCTACAGGCCAAAGAAAGTTCTGCTTCCCTGTTGCATAAAGATTATAAAGTTGCTGAAACCAATTTCTTTTGTTGCCTGCAAGTCTTGCTTCAACTTACCAGGAGCAAATCCTGAAGAAACACACAACAGACTTTGCCAGAGTAAGTTGAAATATCTTGGAGTCATCAATTTTCAGGTGACAACACCTGGAAAGGTAATTTTTCAGATGGGGTTAAGGTGGAATCAGAACCTAACTTATTTCACTGATACCTTGCTGCCATCATCACTACAACCCCAATAACAACAACACAACCAAAACTGCCATCATCATCACATTCACAGACGTCCCCACCAGCACAGCACCAGTACCAGCATTATAAATACTTTGTAAGGGTATCATTATTCAGGTAGGGTATCCAGAGATGATGAATTTTCAGGTGGCAACACCTTGGGCTATAATTTTTCAAGTGAGGTCCAGTTGAGATCAGAACACTAATACATAACCACCACCATCATTATCTACATCATCACAACTATCACCATCATTGCCACCAGCAACACTACCACTTTTATCACAACCATCACAACTACATCATGAGTATTGACACAACTACCACCACCATCACCATCATCAACATACGCAAAACTGCTACTACTATCACCACCAACATCAGTGCCACCCCCATGACTACCACCACAGATACAACCACTAATAATCAAAGGAATCACTATGCCATCACAAGAACTGCTTGAAATAGTGGTCAAATCTTCATCAAACAACACACTGCCATCTAAAATAAGTATGTGATGGAATGCATGCTTTGCCATAGAGAAAAGTGAGGTGAGATGTTTATGGCAAGAACTTCTTTCATCACAGGTCTGCTCAACTAGTTCTGATCTTGGGCCAAACACTAACAATGTATATAATGTATAGTTAACATCTGGCAATTTATTCCATATAATTATTCTATATAATTATCTTAGCTTCAATTAGTTTTGGAACAATAATATTTACTAACTTTTATTTAAACATTCACAATGAAGATGTATAATACAAAAGAATATATTTATGTTATCCTAATTATACAAATTAATATTCATTGAGTGCTGAGGTGATGAGTCTTTGGGTGGTACAAGCTGTGACTGTGATTCTTCATGTTGGTTTGGCTCAGGTGACAATTCTTCAGACGGTATAAGCTGTGACTGTGATTCTTCATGTGGAGTAGGCTCAGGTGACAATTCTTCAAGTGGACATTATAGGGTAAAGATTCTTTTGTTGATGGAAAAAAATAAAAAAGAACTGTATAAAACCCTGAGACATATATTTCTTAACAAGAAATCCTGATGAGTCACAAAAACTAGAAATTATTCTCCAATGTTTTATTAAGCTTTTGATGATTTTTAAAAATTGTTTTACTAAGCAATTGCATTATTTTTATTTCCCACCCACACAAATACTTCACAGTTCACACTCAAGTTTAAGTAACAGAAAGTCATAATTCAATGCTATTTCATTACCAAGCCAGTGCAGCTGTGATTGGAATAGTTTTGTATACCATGTTTACAGTATTGTTTTTGTAAACAAAATTATTTTCATGATAAGTAAGTGCATGTTTTACCCTTTAGCATTCAGATTATTTTGTCAAATGTAATGCTTATTTATTCACGTTGTTTTGAATCTTCAGGTGGCAACACCTTGGGCTATAATCTTTTAAGTGAGGTCCAATTGAGGTCAGAACACTAATACATAACTACCACTGCTACTTGCAACAACACCTAAACCACCACCATCATTACAACTATCACCATCATTACCACCAGCAACACTACCATTTTTATCACAACCATCACAACTACATCATGAGCATTGACACAATTACCACCACCATCAACATTGCCAATATCAGCATAACTGCTACTACTATCACCACCAACATCAATGCCATCCCCATGACTACCACCACAGATACGACCACCAATAATCATTATCTTATGACTTTGAGATTTCGATGGTGTGATTGTATATTTTTAGAATGACATTGTAGGGTAGGTGTAAGAGGTTAGATCTTGACTGGTTTAAATGTTAAAGGGTTCCTGGGTTAGCAAAGTAAAATGTTCAATTTACGCTAATAAATTGCATTCTTGTACTCAGTTGGAGCAGAGGTTTTTCTCTCTTTTCTTAGTTTTCTGACATAACAGAAGCACTGATGACAACTAAAATAATAGTCAAACTTGGACACTTATTGGCTGGGCACAAAAATTAATTACCAACTTTGTCAATGATAATTTTACTCTCTGTGTGATAAAATTTCAGCTGTACTGTTGTGAGATCATTTCCAGCTGTCATAATTAAATACAATAATTAAAAAAAATTTTATTGAAAAATACATGCATTACAAAAAAATTTCAAAAATTGAATTGCTTTTTCTATGGTAGTGTTATCTGCAGATGATGACATCTTGTTCTTCAATCACATAGGACATTATTTTCGATTGCTCAGCTGTTTTATTATGAGGTGTATTACAAATTAATGTGAAACTTTTACTGAAGGAGATAATCAGTTTATATATATATATATATATATATATTGTTATATTTGGGGATGATAATTTTTTTGTTGCCAATTAAACACAGAATATTTATTTGTTGTTCACTTTAGGTTTTATTTGTACTATCTTTAGTTTAGGTGCATGGCTCAGTGGTTAGAGTATGAGGCTCACAATCTTGAGGTAGTGAGTTTGATTCCTAGACCTGGCTGTGTGTTGTGTTCTTGAGCAAGACACTTTTTTTCATATTGCTCCAGTTCACTCATCTGTAGAAATGAGTTGTGCTGTCACTTGTGCCAAGCTCTATCAGCCTTTGCCTTTCCCTTGGATAATACCCGTGGCACGGAGAGGGGAGGTTGGTATGCATGGGTGAATGCTGGTCTTCCATTCACAACTTTGCCTGGACTTGTGCCGTGGAGGGTAACTTCCTAGGTGCAATCCCATGGTCATTTATGACCGAAGTGGGTGGGTCTTTAGCCTTTCTTTATGCCTGTCAAAGTTCTTTCATCACATATTCTGTGATTTTATCAGTGACCCTCTGTCCAGTGTGTCTCCTCTTGTCCTGCTTATTCCATTTTTTCCTTCTGTGGTATGTATCTCAATCTGCACATGCTTTTACATGTGTGTGTGTGTGTGTGTGTGTCTAGTGTGTGTCCCCCATTCGCGTGTATATGGGTTTCTATGTTACACTGTAATTGTGTCTTTTGTTTATTTACTAATTTATTTATTTTTCTCTTCTTATTTCCTTATGTCTTTAATATGTGTATGTGTGTCTTGTGTGCATTTATAAGGGTTTGTATATTACACTGTTAGTATCCATTTCATTTATTTATTTTTCGTCATTCTGTCTTCAGTTGTCAGGTTGTGTAGTGTGGGAGAGGTGTTAGTATTCCATTTCTATTTTCTGTTGAGGTTTTATGTGTGTGGCCTTCGTAATCTCTTTGAGTGTCATATCTGTTCTATGTGTCAATAAGATCCTAACAGCTATGTTGTCAACTGAACTTCTATGTTCTAATTGAGCATGTTGGTTGAGCACTGGTGAGCTTTCCTCCTACCTGAGTTCCTGCCAGTGTTCACTTATCTGCTCACCTATGCTACTTGCTGTTTCTTCAGACTAGGTTGTTGTCCTGTTTCTGGCCCATCCCTCAGTACATCATATGCTATAGAAAACATTTCTACTTTTACAGTTTATCTGTGGATTTATTTTACACACAATACAGTTCCTGTCTGTACAGGGGGTGCTCTCAAATGGATATGTTCTACAGATCTGGGATTATATGGGGGTCCCTGGACTTTGTACAACTTCAATCCATAAATTCATTTTTATCTAAAGTTTTCCTAAAAAGATATGCTTGTTTGCCTCCAGGAGTAGCATTGGTGAACATGACACTGGTATTTTTGGTTGTCATACCATAAGTATCATATTTCACAAAATAATTGGTATGACTTAAATTATCGCCAATATTACTGTATGGAACAACAACTTAAAGTTGGATCTATAGAGTATTACTTGTGAAGTAGTCTGGAATTATCTCATATAACTATGATACAGGTAGGTGTATAACTATGTCTATGTGAAAGAGGAAGTGTTCCTATAAGATTCATGCGTATATACTTAAATCTCATATCACATGAAACAGTGACTTGACATGGTGATGTACTATTGCTTGCTGACATGTGATGCAGTTCCTGGACCACTCTCAAGTGGTTTTCTTGATATCTGTCCAAATGAAGTGTGCCAATATAAACTGATGCTCTGGTGTGATAAATAATAGAGTACATTAAAAATCTCATGATGGCAATTTTGAGATGTAAAAAGATATTTATGACTGGTGGAGTATTCGTTCCAAATCTAAACTAAAGAAGGAAGAGACATTTGCTGAAATGTTAAAGAAGGTGACAAATTTCATGGTTGGGAGGACACTGTCACTCTCTTGGTAAGCTGTGATCTAGTGTATTGGATTCTAAAAGTTTATTGTTCATGTAGTAAACTACAAAATTCTTCCATCCTCTCAATTTCCTGAAATTCAGACTACCGCATGGTCCCAGCAGACAAAATGGTAAAGGCATTGCCCTGGAAGATGGCAAGGGAGATGCACTGCAACGGCCACTCTAACTCACACTTGTGGATAGCCATCTCCACCCTGATAGTAGTGAGCAGGGATGTGGTCTGGGGAAGAGAAAGCCAGAGGTGGAGGCAAAATTATGAGTGTATTCACATGAGTGAGGGTATATGTAGCTACATTTCAAGCGCCTTGATATATTTGATGTCAGCTATATACTGGAAGATGCAGACAAGAGGAATAGCCTTTTCAGTCTAGACATGTTGAAGGAGACCAGGTGTTGTGAAAGTTTTTTGGTGAATGGCAATCAGATCTGAATTTCAAAGTATACACTAGAGCCTTGTGTAGATGGCAAAGAGCTGACTGTTCAGCATATGGGAGAAGTGTTTCCTTCCAAGATAGGCAGTTCGTAATTTTCCCAATATGACACTATTGCTGTTTCATGTTTCTGTTGGTTGTGATAAAGGCTGTACCTTAACTGCTCCTGTATATTGGTGAAGAACTGAAACTTCACTTGGTTATATGAGGTTCAATATACATGTCTATTAGTGGTTTAAATAATCTAGAATAAGCATATTAACTTGTTTTGTTATTTAAATCTTTTGGTTGATCTTGGTATATAATACAATCAATATTGATATATAACTAGCCACATCAAAAACTTTCACTTTGTTGAGAATTAGGTGTTGGATTAGTGATGTTGACCATCTTCTGTTAGAATTCCATTCATAGTTAGAAAGCTCTGCAGGAATATCAAATCCTCTCAGTACTTTATCAGTACATTATTTTATTGTTCTGGATTGGAAAGTGAAGTTAACCTCGACAAGGTATGAAACTCAGAGCAATACTGAATACTGCAGCTATTCTGTTCACCACTCTAATGATTTTGTCTCAGTCTGATGAAAATGTATAGAATATCTTTTTGCACATTTTGATAGATATTTATCCCATGCGATTATGAGATGGCAAAAGTTAGTTGTTTGATCAGAAACATCTTTTGTTTGGAGATAAACCTTAATATATTTTAGTAGGTGGGGAAATGGGAATTGTTGGAGGTAAAACCAGAGTAAGTAAAATAAGTTGTAACCAGAAATGGAACCTGAATCATTGCCTTGTTTTATAGGATGAATCATACATATGTTACGGTGTGTGTGCTGATCTTTTTACACAGTTGTATCTGTATCTTCATGTCTCATAAGGCTATCAATCTGCTCCTGGAAAGTTTTTCTCTAAGATGCAGATAGTCCTGCATACACATTTCCCCTCTCAGCACCAACAATGTTATCCAAGGAAAAGAAAGTTCTGGGTCGGCTTGGCACCAATATTGTCACAGGTGTTACTTTTAGAATATAAGAAGCCAGAAATGACACCACAAGACAATTCACCACTCTAACAATTTCACAAATCCATCTTCTAGATTGGTACTTCATTTATTGACCTCAAAAAACTGAAAAACAAAGTTGATTGCTGTGGGTTTGGAAAAAATACAGCAAACATTTGCAGCAGATCTCTCCTTGGAGTCAATTATACAGCATCTCTGTTAAGATGCAGATTTGCAGCGTGTCCAATATTACCATATTTGGCAGTTTTATAACAGCAAGCATTAAATTGCCTGTGCAAATAACTAACATGCTTACTGACACATACCACAACCAACAATATCTTGAGTTGGCTGTGATAGAATGTCAGTAGAAAAGAGCTGTCTTGGTTTTCATGCCAAAATACAAACAGATGGTTCAAGATCATGTGCCATTTTAAAACTAGCCAGAGATAATATATAAATGTGACTGGAGACTTTGTTACTAACCCACGTTATTTAAGACCATGTCTCAATAATTTACCCGCATACATATCTCTCATATCTTGTCTACTTTCTTTCTAAGATGCATGCATAAATATACACAAGAGACATAAAATATATTCATATCCAAATCATCAAATAATTATTATATTGACTGAGAACAGTCATGTAATTTATTCATACTTCAATATAGCCTTCAAAATTTTCTCATCAACACACAGCTGAGTGTTATACATTTTATCTAACAGTCTGATGACTGCCAACTTGTGAGCAAAGATGTGCAAGTGGTTGAGCATTCCACAGACAAGTGTACCCTTAATGTAGTTTGCAAGGAGGTTCAGCATGACACAGAATGTAACAAGGCTGGCCCATCGAATTACAGGTATATCTCATTTTTGGCAGTTGAATGGACTGGAGCAATGTAAAATAAAGTGTCTTGCTCAAGGACACAACGCGCCGCCTTGAATCGAACTGACGACCCTAACCACCAAGCCATGCGCCTTTGAAATACATAGAATAATGCAGTTCTTGTACTGTATCTGAAAAGGCAGATTTCTGATTGAAGTACATGATATAACCGGTTATAACTTTTTGTTGTTGTTTTATGTTTTTCTACAAGATGTTCCGAGTTATATACTTTCAACATGCAAGATAACGATTCTGACAAAAAAAAAAAAAGAAAGAAATCAAAATCTCATTGTTTTTGTAACTCCCTCACTGCCACTTTATTTAAAGACTCTTTTCAAACTTGCTTTTATTTGTATTTGAAAACACGGACGGTATGATCCAGTAATTTTTTTTTTTCAAAATTGCAAAATAATTTTCGAAATCAGAGGGAAATTATGTGCGAGACACATGGCAGCTTGTGTGTGTGTGCATGTGTAAAGTTGATATAAAGTTATATTTTACATACAGATTATTGAAAGAGAGAGTAAAGATAATTGAAAGAAAGAATAGAGAAGAAGAGAAAGATGCTAACATAAACTTGTTTGCCTTACTAGGCGCGGATCACGTGACGGAGTTATTACGATAATTACTGTGTAGTTTTTCCATGGTAAATGTTTTTCCTACACACCCATGTAACACGAAAGCAGTTTTCATAATTTATGCACACACACACAAGTACTCACATACAGTCAGGTGTCATTTACCTCGCGCAGCACAAAACTGCGCGTAACTTTTTCGATTTCGAATTATTTTGAAATCATGAAAACTTTTTTTCTCTACCTAATCATACTGACCACCTTTTCATACAAAGAGAATAATAATAATAATAATAATAAAAATGATAAAGGTTGAAAAAATTATGAAGGCGTGGCTGTCTGGTAAAAAGTCTGCTTCCTGACCACCAAGTTCTGAGCTCAGTCTTACTGCGTGGCAGCTTGGGCAAGTGTCTTCTACTATAGCCCCGGACCAACCGAAGCCTTGTGAGTGGATTTGGCAGATGGAAACTGAAAGGAAACCCGTCGTATATATATCTGTGTTTGTCCACCACCACCGTTTGACAACCGGTGTTGGTGAGTTTATGTACCCATAACTTAACGATTCGGCAAAAAAACCGATAGAATAAGTATCAGGTTTTAAAAGAAAATAGGTACTGGTGTCGATTCATTCAACTAAAACCTCAAGGCGATGCCCCAGTATGACAGCAGTCTAATAAAAAAAAGAAGTGGATGGGGGTGGGACAAGATTTAAAAATAAGGAAAATTTGAATTTTTTTTCGCAAAAATCGTAATGTTACACATTGAAAACATGCAACCGAAAGAGTTGCCGGGGTAACATCCCCTCAACTGGTTATGTCATGATTCGAGCAGAGCCCCGCCTCCGTAAAAACTATGGGATAGCACCAAATAATCTACAAACTACAAACACACCGACTCGAAACGAAGACTTTTGTCATATCTACCTACTACTCAAAACACATACAAGGCATTTTTGTGATCAACAACCAAATCCCACCCCCACTGCAATAAAACCCAACCATCTTCAAAAAAAAAAGGACACTTTGGGTAATATAGACCAAGAGATACAGCGTGGGAAATGGAATTGTCCCAGACAGAGCGCTTTTGATCATAAACCTTGATAGATCGAGTTTGACCTGACGCTCAACAAGAGATATTTAGAATCGACCACAGTAGAAGACAAGTCGACAAACCAGTCGAGCAAGAGAGCAGAGAGAAAGATAGAAAGAGAAAGTGAGAAAGGGAGATTGGGAGGGAGAGAGCTAAGTAATGAATTAAGAGAGAGAGGGAAATAACGATAAAGAAAGACGGTGTGGGGTGAGAGAATTTTGACGACGGAAGTGGGAAAAAAGATAGATAAATAGAACAAAGAGGGTAGGAGGAAAAAAACGTGAATAGAAAAAGAATAAAAACGGAAACAGGGAGAAACAAGGAAGGGGAGTGAAAACTGAGAAAGAGAAAGAAAGTAAAAGCTTGAAGAGGTGGGAGTGAAATCGAGAGCGAAATTTTAATCACGTGACTCTCTTCTTTCGCACCGCAATCTTACTGTGGAGGAACTTATTTTGTTCAACCAGCTCAGATTCACCAAACGTCGCAATTCTAGGTATATTTGTTATTGTTCATTTTCTCCGGCTATCATTACAGACAGACGCATACACACACACACATATATATATTATATATATATATATATATATATATATATATATATATATATCTATATATGTATACACATACACACATATATATATATATATATGTGGCTACATACATCCTCACTTTCTACCACTCCCTAGCTTTTTTCGTGTTTCTCTTTCTCCATCGCCGCTTGTGCTTCCTTCTTTCAACTTTCTCACCAGGTGTGTTTGCTTAATGGCGAGATCGTGGGTGAGAATTAAGGCGAAAGATTAGAGAGTCGAAATAAATATGAAAGTTAGAGAGAAGGAAACCTAAAACTAGGACACGCCCAACGGCTTTCTTTTTGGCACGACTTACATTTTTTTTGCTGCTAATTAACTTTCACAAATATATTTTATAGAAACGTTAGGTAAAGTTGTAAATATATTTTTGATTGATTTTGAACTAAAATGAAAACTGCTGCAACAGTTGTAAACCATTTTTACCTAATTGAAGTTTAATAATTTACCAAATGGAATAATACTTCGAATAATAGGAAAATTATTCAGCTTTTTTTTTTTTTTTTTTGTTATTGACATAGATTTCAAACACTTTTAGTTTCATTGGTGTGGGCTTTCTGACCATATATATACACCGTTACAACATAAGTAAATAACAAAAATACAAGTGGAAACTTCATTTTCTTGTTAATTCATAAATATTAATTTAAATCATCACAAAATGTCTTTCTACACCTTTTTTTTTTTCACAAAACTATACATGAAGAAAATCGTGAAATATTGTGGATATTTTATAAATCGCGCTTATAAAACGTTAGGTATTGCAATTTTTCGGTTAATTTCGTGTGATAAAACTTAGAAAAAAAACTGCATTTTCGATTGTCGCATAAAGAAGGAGGGGAACTAACTCTAAGTGAATGGACCAAATCAAGCCAAAGAATTAATTTTCAGTTGACATAAGCTCGGAAAATGTACATTGAAAAGCTTCATTTATGGAAAAATTTCGAGATCCTTCAAAAAATATCTATTTTCTAAATAAATTCTTGAAAACGTTATACTTCTTCTTGTATGAGTTCTCATCGCTTGCGTATATTTATATGGAAGATTTTGTTGTTTAGAAGTAGATTGGCTCTGATCGCGTGAACTTACGATTGAGGTAATTTAGTTGACTTATCCACCTGTTTTCAAATGTTGGAGAGTGATTTAAAGGAGACCATATCTATATTTGTGTGTATGCATTTATATGTGTGTGTGGGTATATGATTACGAACATATTGCTTGTATCACATTTATTTATGGCCATGTTTTAAGGTGTGTACGGCTTGAGTATTTAGTTATTCTTGTGTAGATATCTATTTTTGTTACAATCGCCGCGAAGTAAGCCTTTGGAGTTAAACGCCAATGTTTTTTTTTTTTTATTCCAGGGATTTTCTCACTTTTGATATAATAGTTTAATTTCAACTTTTTTCTTGTTTGGGACGTATTTTGGTTGCAGATTGAAGTTGGAACCAAGATCGAGCATCGCGACCTGATCTGTATTAAGTGTATTTATATACTTGCTGAGTCTGGAGGATTGGATACAGTCCATGACATTTGCAGGTCCCCTCAGGCTGGTGAAAATAATAGTGTTAATGCTGCAGGTCAACACTTGCAAGAAGGATATGAAAAGGAAGAAGGCTCCAGAGGATTGATGTTCTGGAGATAAGAGATTGGATGTAGTGGTTAGTGCTTGGGAGGGGTGGACAAGCTAACGGATGCACTGTGGGTGATGAGAGGTGGATACACTGGTGTCAGGGAAGCCTGAGTGGTGGAGGTGTGAGATCAATAAATTTTGAGGAGTAGAGGCCAGTATAGTAGAAACAAAATAAAGAGTAGAGACAAGTGTGTTCATTCGCGATGATATGCTGATCATCCAAGCAGCCTTTCTTTGGATGTAATTGGGATGTCAATATGTGTAGCAACAACACCATCCCAGATGTGAGAGCAATACTCCATTGTGGCCTTGTAGAGTGTCAGCAACTGGGGGCTTGAAATATCTTCTGCCTCTAAAGAGAAAGACTGGTCATTGAGATGTGTTTCACCAGCAGAGGTCCTCGGTGATTGTGAGGCTCAACAGTTAGAGTGATTGTGAGGGTTCTAGCTGAGTTTCACTCATGTTAAGAGAGAGTGGTGATATGAATAATGCCTGAGGTTGACAAGACCCCACTGTACGATGTTCTCATGGTCTCTGTTTATAGAATCAATGCTGGTTTGGCATGTGTATGATTAGCAAAGTCTAGAGCCGGGTGAAAAAGGGTCATGTCATATGCATAAGAGTGGGTGTTGCTGGATGTGGTGGTTAGTAAGTCATTGATGTGTAGAGTGGGGGCCAGAACCAAATGCTTGGCAGCACCAGTTCTGATTGAGTGTGGGGAAGATAAGTTATTAAATTTATCTTCTTGTGTGGGTGGTATGAACTTTCTTTTCTGTAGTTTACTTACTTTATTTATATAACATATCTAGAAAGTGATATCTATATATTATCTGGAGCTACATATACACATTGTTTATAAATGTTTCTCTCACTGATTTATCTCCTTCCTTCTGCAACCATATAATTTTAGCTTCTATAATTTCTATCACTTAACTTGCTTTGTGTCTTTCTCTTTCCATCAATTTCTTCAGGAATTCTATTCTACATTTTTTGATTTTGCTATTTTGTTTTATATTTCTATATATGTCGAACAGTTTTTCTGTTAGATTTGATATATTGAAAATAATACTATGTTCTAATTTAATCTTTTTGAGGACTTCTTGATAATTTAGAAATAGGTACTCTCTGTATCTGCCTTATAGAAAGTCATTTTAATAATGTTCTAGTATCAAAAACTATCAAAATTATATTGGATAATGCATTCAAACATTCTTAAATAAAGCCACCTCTGATGTCAGCAAAATAATTTTTAAAAAACCCCAAAATATTAATAACCTGCAAAAAACCAATTAGTCCCTTTTCACTGCCCACAAGGTTAAGCTCTATAAACAAACAAAAAAACCCCAGTTGCTATAGGTTACATATATTACATACATAGATGATATACTAGTCGAAATGGACACTTCAGAAGACAATGAGAAATTAAAGGACATAGTGATCAAATCAATATTAAAATTCAACATTTAGAACAATGCTAATACAATACCATTTCCAGATATAGACATTCGGATTAAAAACAATAGCTACATTTGACTGATGTACATAAAAGACACAAATGCATATACATACATAAATATAGCAAATGCCAGCAATATGTCAGTGATAAAATGGTTATATAAAAGAACATTTATATTCTCTTCCACAGATAAAATACTAAATAAAGTATTCTACAATAAAACAAATATTATTCACATACAATTATTAGAGATAGAATCATTATCATTTCAAAATAGCATTCTGTATATCTAACTTAATGTGGATGTACTGTAGAAAGTCACACAACTGCAATATTCATCTTGAGAAAACATCTTACACACGTATTATGCTAAAAAGCACAGATGAAAATCATCCAGCAGTAACAATGGAATTGCTAAATCCAGATTTCTGCATATTTTTGTGTCCTTAGTAGCAAGCACCCACAAGCAACTGCATGAATAAACAAACTCAACCTCTACTGATATAGAAAAATTGTGTTTAACAAATAGCTGGTGTTGCAAATAGCCAGCAGGCTTGGTAAAAGTTCGTTATTAGTGATGGAAGCAGTATTATTCCAACACCAGTGATTTGCTAATCACTTTTTTTTTTTTT
Source organism: Octopus bimaculoides (assembly GCF_046866305.1). Classification (NCBI taxonomy): domain Eukaryota; kingdom Metazoa; phylum Mollusca; class Cephalopoda; order Octopoda; family Octopodidae; genus Octopus; species Octopus bimaculoides. The sequence continues at coordinate 18,788,700 of NC_142948.1, read as the reverse complement.
TTTTTTTTTTTTTTTTTGCAGTAGAGGTTAAATTTGTCTAAACATTTGGTTGCTTGTGGATGGCTTGCTCCTGATGATGCACAGATATATAGAAATCTGGACTCAGCAACATCATCATCACCACTGGATAATTTTTGTCTGTTATTGATATTCTGTGCTTTTTGTACTATACATCTGTATGAGATGCTTTCTTGAGACAAACACTGCAGTTGTGTGGTTTTTCTATTGTATATTCATGTTTAGATCATCTGATCACCAAAGTTAAGCAATGTCGAGCCTTGTGAGTACTTAGATGGGTGGCCACTTGGGAAACCTAGATGCTGTAAGCGTCTCAATAGGCGCAAGAGTGGCTGTGTGGTAAGTAACTTGCTTACCAACCACATGGTTCTGGGTTCAGTCCCACTGCATGGCACCTTGGGCAAGTGTCTTCTACTTTAGCCTTGTGAGTGGATTTGGTAGACATATATATATATATATATACATATATATATATATATACACATATATATATGTGTGTGTTTGTTCCCCCAACATTGCTTGACAACCTATGTTGGTGTAATTTAGCAATTTGGCAATTTAGCAATTTAGCAATTTGGCAAAAGAGACTGATAAAATAAGTATTAGGCTTACAAAGAATAAATCCTGGGGTCGATTTGCTTGGCTAAAGGTGGTGCTCCAGCATGGCTGCAGTCAAATGACTGCAACAAATAAAAGAATACACGATGTGTGTGTTTTTATATATAAATATATATCTATATTTTATATTTAATTGGCAGAAGTTACCAGTATTTGTGGCAGGAATTCATCAAATGTTTACCTATTTAACATGTTGGGTGATAGTGAGAATTTGTCTAACCCCATTGAGTTATGAGGACATCAATTCACCATGGCAATGTTCCAGCCCCACATGGAACAGGGGCAGTATTCGGCCAACCAGGTCTTGGGGTTTTCTCAAGCAAATGAATTGTGGAAGCACTGGATGGATGGGTGACACCTCTAGGTGTCTATATGTAGTTCAGCCTTGAACTGTGAACTACACTATATGGACATGAAACTGTGAACCCTGACCCCCAGCCAGGAGGGTGGAGAAATTACTCCTGTAGAGGAAAGAGGAGGTGGAGACAGGTGATTTGGTATGGCCTGCCTTCTCATCTAGTGTGAGCACTAACACCAGAGAGTTCTTTTTGCAGATCCTTGAAACCCCAAACTAGATTGTACATGCCCTAGTGTCTGCTGCAAGAGAACTTGAGAGGAGGCATACTACCGCTGGAAGTAAATACTTACTGGGAACTTAATGGATCTAAGTAGATCTCAACTTGGCCTGCAAAGTTACTCACCGGGCATGTCTCAGTACTTACTACAGCACACAGGGTAGCTAACAAACCTGTTTGCCTCAAGTCCCCACCACTTGAATGTAACTATTGGATTCTTGTAGGTTGCCCTTTGAATAGGCAACACATACGTACAAATGTATATATATGTTAAGTAATTACAATAGTAGTAAATTTTATACTTTTCTGTGCATAGGAACTCCCCCAATCCAGGCTTTAGGCTCTCTGTTTCACTAATTGGGTATATTCATAATTTGGACAATTCTAAGATGAACTATAAATTGAAATGATTGGTTCTGGGACACTCAATACAGTACCTAATACCAGTTTTATGTAAAATAGCTTTGCTCTGTACAGGTTTTATACCATCCTTTTTTACATTCCTTTTTACTTCCTTTTTATAATTATCACTTCCTTTTGCACTTCTCATTTTTGCATCAGTTATTCCACATGCTTTATATATACACACATATTTCTTAACCATTCTGTTCTTATTTTCTCTCCCATTTTCTTATACCCTTTCATGATCAATTTCTCTTTCTGGATATTATACCTAACCTTTAATTTTTTCTACTTTATATAAACTTTGTAACTTTTCCTCTGGATTTGTACATTTTATATTTTCTCACCTACTACACCGTTTTCTTCACAATTTTCCCCCATTTATTCCCCCTCCACACCTCCATCACACTTTTACCACATTCTTATCCCCTCAACTCCACTTACCACCAGCCAACCACCTATACCCTACACTGCTCACATGCCCCCCACCCCACTGCTAATCTCTTTACAGAGATGTACACAGCAACCCACCTCTTCCTCTCAACTTCTCCCTATAGAACTGGATTCCAACCTGGTCCCTAACTTTTTTTCTATTTATCTCTTCTCCCATCCTTTCTACAACTCCTCTTTCTTTTTTTCTGATGAAGGGCTAATATCCGAAATGTCAAACACCCTTTTTTGTTTCACCTTTGTGAAAACTTACCTTCTTGCTCTCCTATACTATTTGTTTTTCTTTTTTACACTCACTTATCACATGTCTATGTATGTTTATGTATATGCATGTGTGTATATGTATGTGCATGCATGTGTATATGTGTACATGTGTGTGTGTATATATATATCAATATGTGTATACTTGTCAACATGTATACTTATATGCATGCATATATATATATATATATATATATATATATATATATATATATATATATATATATATATATACATACATATACATATGTATAAGAAGTAATAGTTACTGTCACATCAATATGGTTGTTTGACATTACTACTGTTTTAACCCCAGGCAGGTTCTCTGTCAGCTAGTTACCTGTGCAGCCTGTACCCTGTATGTTTTGCAAGCAGGGAAGCAAACTTCTACCATCCTCTAGTAGATGATAGGATCACAAGATGAAATGGTTTTGGACTACTTGTGTCCATCTTCAGTTGTTAGACATAGAAAATGATAGGGTGTTCACGACTGAAGATGGGCACAAGTAGCCTGAAACTGTTTTGTTTTGTTATCTCGTCATCTGCTAGATGATGGTAGGGGTTCACTCCCTTGCTTGCAATATATACAGTGTACAGGCTGCATCGGTAATCAGCTGGTGGAGGATCTGCCAAGGGTTAAAATGGTAGTAACGTTGAACAGTCATACTGATATGGCGATAAATATCATGATATCGTGTGTGTGTGTGTATATATATATATATATATATATATATACACACACACACACACACACAAATATACACACGCACACATATACATATATACACACATACACACATATATTCACACATATGTACATAAATACACATACATATACACACACACACACACATATATATGCATATATACATATATATATATACACACATATCTACATAGGCACAGGCATGACTGTGTGGTAAAAAGTTTGCTTCCCAACTGTATGGTTCTGCATTCTGTCCTATTGTGTGGCATCTCAGGCAAGTTTTTTTTTTACTATGGCCCCAGACCAATCAAAGGCTTGTAAGTGGATATGGAGGATGGAAACAGTAAGAAGTCAGTCATATATATATATATATATATATATATATATATATATATATATATATATATATATATATCATTTGTTGATTTGGTTATAGATTTATAGATAAATATTTTCAGTATGATGGAAAGAAACAAAAATGTCTAATTACCGTGCTACATCTGAAAATGCTTGTAAAATAGTATATAGCCTATTTGTTTATAACAAAAAATATCAAATGAAGTTATCGTTATACTTACTTGATACATGATAATTCCATAAACATATGAACAACAAGAACTAAGCTTACCTAAGATTTTTGCCTTTTCATAACATTTGATAATTAATTAAACAAAAAATGGTATACAGAAGTTTGTTCCTGTTAATATTCTAAGAAAGCAAACATTATCACATAATTGGAAACTTAAAATTTGTTTTGGATGCATTCCAAAGTCTCCGTAAACATGTGGGATTGTCAAAAATTTGAAATATAATACTTGTCTTTTTGAGGAAGATTATTTCTGTACAATGCATTAATTTTCTTGTATATCGTAGTTCACTCAGTTGATTGAAGTTTTGATTATTTCAATCTATTTCTAGTTTTCTGTATATATGTGTATAAATATGTGTGTACATGTGTGTGTATATATGTGTGTACGTGTGCATGTATATATGTGCATGTATATATGTGTGTGTATATGTGTACATGAGTGTGTGTATGTGTGTGTATATATGTGTATAGATACAGTGCATGTGTGTGTATATATGTGCGTGTATACATATGTGCGTGTATAAATGTGTGTATATACATGCGAATGTGTATGTATATATATGTGTGTGTGTGTTTGTGTACATATATGTGTATAGATACTTATGCATGTGTGCATGTGTATACATGTGTGTATTCACTTGTGAATGTATCATCATCCAGTGTTTTAAATCCGGGTTTTGTCCCCATTAAGTAGGGTGGACGGATCTACCTCAATGCCATAGCAACCGCCCTCACACCATCTTGCCCGGTTTTGGGTGTCCTCCCTTCTCAAGCCAACCCTCCGAATCTCCTCCACCTGTCCCCTCCACATTTTCCTCAGTCTACCTCGCTTTCACTGTCCATTTGCCTCTAACGCAAGCACCTTCCTCAGAACATGCTCCTCATCACATGCCCATACCACCACACTCCATTCGCCCTTGCCAGCCATTCCACTGATTCTTCCAACTTCAGCATCCCCATTAAGTCCCCAATCCTCTTATCAAACATTTTCACACCACACATTTCTTTCACCATTGCTCTCTTGGTCCTCCCCCTAAATTACCAACTCTCTCTCCCTCAGACACCATGTCTCATAGCATTGCAGCTCTCACACAACTCTCACACAATGCTCCACATTCCCTGAACTTCACCCACCCAAGTCTTGCTCTTGCCATCACAGCTGCTTCACATCCACCACTTACATCTACCCTATCTCCCAAATAACAAATCCCTCTCATTGTTTCCATCTCGTCACATAGTGTTTCCACTAGTTCTGCCAGCCCTCCAGCTCCTTTCTCACATCTTCCACAAAGAAACTCCCTTGCCAGTCTTGGGGTCACCTTCATTTTCGTACATCTGCCATGAAACTATTTATCACATCTAGTACACAACACTGTATTTGCCATTACCCTCCTCCCACATACACCACATAGATCCACCTTACTCACTAACACTTCTCCTTCTACTCCACTCACCATCACTTTTGTCTTCCCGAGGTTTACCTTCAAAGCCTTGCTTTCAAACGCCTCCTTCCATTTCCAAAACTTCTCCCTCATTCCCTCCATTGTCTCACTCATCAGAACAAACTCATTCATATACGGTATCTCGATTATCAATCCCTCTCTTGTGCTCTCCATTACCACATCAACGACTATTGCAAACAACAACAGTGACAACACAGATCTCTGATGCACTCTAACTTTCACCGCAAGCCTCCGACAGCTCTGATCTAATTCTAACTCTTGTCTTTATCTCCTCGTACAAACTCATCACTGCCCTTATTGTTACCTCTAGTATACTTCTCTTCCTCAATGCCCACTCAATCACCTTCCTAGGAACCCTATCAAATGCCTTCTCCAGATCAACGAAGCACATGTACAGCTCCTGCTCTTTATCTCGGTATTCCTCTTGCAGTTTCCTTACAATGAACACTGCATCTATTGTCCCCCTTCCTGGCATAAAACCAAATTGCATCTCATCCACATCCACCGAATTCTCCGGAGCCTGGTGTTGCCATCCGGTTTCACCAGTCCTCAGTCAAATCGTCCAACCCATGCTAGCATGGAAAGCGGACGTTAAACGATGATGATGATGATGATGAACACACTTTCTATTATCTTAATTGCCTACTCCAATAACTTCACTCCCCTATACACCCCACAACTCATCGCATCCCCCTTCCTCTTGAAGATCAGTCCCACTACAGTGCTTAGTCATTTGGCATTCCTCTTCCATCCAGCACACCCTAGCAGAGCTCCATCATCACAACTATCCCTATCTCTCCAATTGCAGTTATCATTTCCGCACTTACTTCTGGTGGACCAGTTGCCTTTCCTGTTTTCATTTCCTTCATTGCCTCCACTACTTCCCCCAACTGACCCTCTCCACTGGCCCCTTCACCACAGCGACTTCCACCTTCTGGTCCCATTCATTCTCCTCATTCATTATTTCTACCATCTGCTCCTTCCAAACTCTTCCCCTGTCCTCACTAAAATTCAACCTTCCATCACTCCCACTCATGCATCTTCCTCCCTCAACATCTCTTTCAATGATTTAATAGAGCTAAACACTCTACCTGGGTTCTCATCCAGCCCACTCAACCTCTCCTCAGCCTCCTTATAGATCTTGCAACCACCCTCTTTGCACAATTCTTCATGTTATACCTGGCTTTCATTTGCTCAGTTCTATTATTACATAAAGCTTTGTGCGACTCCTTCCTCGCTATTGCAGCCCTCACATACATATGTGCGTATATATATGTGTGCATATATATGTGCTCAAGAGTAAAGTGTTGTGTACAGAGTTTAATATGAAATTAAATAAATGACAAAGGAACAGGAAAGTATACAGTGAACTTGATGCAAAGGTTTTTGTTGTAAGATGTAGTGCACTCAGAACTGAGTGTTTGTACAACACCTTATAGCTTCCATAGATCATCATCATCATCATCATCATCGTTTAACGTCCGCTTTCCATGCTAGCATGGGTTGGACGATTTGACTGAGGACTGGTGAAACCGGATGGCAACACCAGGCTTCAGTCTAATTTGGCAGAGTTTCTACAGCTGGATGCCCTTCCTAACGCCAACCACTCAGAGAGTGTAGTGGGTGCTTTTACGTGTCACCAGCACGAAAACGGCCACGCTCGAAATGGTGTCTTTTATGTGCCACCCGCACAAGCCAGTCCAGGGGCACTGGCAACGATCTCGCTCGAAAATCCTACGGGAGCCAGTCAGGCGGTACTGGCAACGGCCACGCTCAAAATGGTGCATCTCATGTGCCACCCGCACAAGAACCAGTCCAGGGGCACTGGCAACGATCTTACTTGGCTTGCCGGGTCTTCTCACGCACAGCACATTTCCAAAGGTCTCGGTCAGTAGTCATCGCCTCGGTGAGGCCCAATGTACGAAGGTCTTGCCTCACCACCTCAGCCCAGGTCTTCCTGGGCCTACCTCTTCCACGGGTTCCCTCAACTGTTAGGGTGTGGCACTTTTTCACGCAGCTATCCTCCTCCATTCTCACCACATGTCCATACCAGCGCAATCGTCTCTCTTGCATGCCACAACTGATGCTTCTAATGTTCAGCTTTTCTCTCAAGATACTTACACTCTGACGGGTATTCACATTGACATTACACATCCAACGGAGCATACTGGCTTCATTCCTTGCGAGCTTACGTATGTCCTCAGCAGTTACAACCCATGTTTCACTGCCATGTAGCATGGCTGTTCGTACGCATGGGCTGGATGGTTTGACCAGAACTGGCATGGGTTGAACGGTTTGACCAGAACTGGCATGGGTTGGACGGTTTGACCAGAACTGGCATGGGTTGGACGGTTTGACCAGAGCTGGCATGGGTTGGACGGTTTGACCAGAGCTGGCATGGTTTCTAGGGCTAGATGCCCTTCCTAATGCCAGTCAGTTTGAAGAGTGTGTTGGGTGCTTTTACGTGGCACTGCACAGACACTTTTGAATGCTTTTTCCGGAACTCTTGTAGGCCAATCTTCACCATTGAGGGGACCGACCGTGACACTTAAGCTGTGGAGGACAGGCGTTCTTCTCTCTTGCACACAGTGTCTTCTCAACTGTTGGGGCGAGCGAAAGCGAAATCGTGATGGCACCTGTGCCCAGCGTCGCCTTCCTGGCACTTGTGCCAGTGGCACGTGTAAAGACATTCAAGCGAGATCATTGCCAGTGCCCCTGGACTGGCTCTTGTGCAGGCGGCACATAAAATAGAACCATTTTAAGCGTGGCTGTTGCCAGTACCGCCTGACTGGCCTTCGTGCCGGTGGCACGTAAAAGCACCCACTACACTCTCTGAGTGGTTGGCATTAGCAAGGGCATCCAGCTGTAGAAACTCTGCCAAATCAGATTGGAGCCTGGTGTCGCCATCTGGTTCACCAGTCGTCAGTCAAATCGTCCAACCCATGCTAGCATGGAAAGCGGACGTTAAACGACGATGATGATGATGATGATATATATATATAGACGCATCATAATGGAAGTCTGTTGGGGTTCGACAATGACGTCAGTGACGCTGGAGGTGGGAGAGGAGCCTAAAGACGGACGCGGCGGCATGTTGGGCACGTAACAGCAGAAGTAGTGTTGGAGATCCTCTCTTTTCAGGCTTATCACTTCTGGTCCAGGCTCTTGAGGCTCTTTTCCTCGAACAGCCTAACACCCTTTTGGACAGCTGGATGTCGCAGGCCTCAAAGGACGTTTTCAGGCTGTCTTTGTATCACCTCAGTGGCCTTCCAGGTTTTCTTGCTCCAGAAGCCAGCTAAGAGAAGAAGATCATCTTTGGGAGATGCGCATCGTCCATTCGGACTACATGTCCAACCCATCGGTGCTGGGCCTTCATGATGAGGGCTTTGTTCCTGGGCATTTCGGTACCGTGGAGCACCTCCGTGTTGGAGACTCTGTCCTCCCAAGAAATTCCCATGATTCGTCGCAAGCAGTGGAGGTGGAACTGGTCAAGTATTCGTATTTGCCTCCTATACAGCGTCCACGTCCCACAGCCGTATAGCAGAGAGGTGATGACGACTGCCCTATAGACTGCCAGCTTGGTGGAAAGTCTGATGCCTTGTTCAGCTCACACATATGTCCAAAGTCTGCCAAACAAAGCTCCTGCTTCTGCAAGCCTCATGGAGACATCTTGGTCCATGTTGCAGTTTGAGGACAGGCAGCTTCCCAGGTGTGTAAAGCTCTCCACGTTGTTCAGAGTTGTGCCCTCAATCTCAATCTGAGGCTCAGGAGGTGTCAGGCCAGGTGCAGGCTGAAGCATCACTTCAGTCTTTTGCAGGCTAATGGTCAGTCTGAAGGATTTTGCTGCTTCTGCGAGACAAGTGGCAAGTTCTTGCAGGTCTGGTTCAGTCAATGCTGTAAGCGCACAATCGTCTGCAAACAAGAAGTCTCTCACTAGGGCATCCAGGACTTCGGTTTTTGCCTTCAGACGTCTGGGGTCAAAGAATTGGCCGTCACATCTGTAGCGAATAGCGACATCAGCATCAGACTTTGACAGGCCGCGGAAGACATTGGTGGCAAACATGAGGCTGAAGAGTGTAGGAGCTATCATGCAGCCTTGCTTCATGCCATTGGAGACCGGGAATGGATCAGAGACATCTCCGTTTTCCACGATGCAAGCCATCATGCCATCAGGAAATGACTGGATGATCCTGACGAGCTTTGGTGGGCAGCCTAGCTTGGACAAGATATCCCACAGGCCTTCTCGGCTGACAGTCTCAAAAGCCTTTGTCAGGTCCAGGAAGAGGATGTAGAGGTTCTGGTTTTGTTCTCGGCACTTTTCTTGTATCTGCTGTACTGCAAAGACCATGGCTATTGTCCCCCTGTTGTTCCTAAATCCACACTGGCTCTCTGAGACCACTTTGTCCAGCAGGTGGTGTGTGATGCGGTTCAGAAAAACACGGGCCATGATCTTTCCTGCGATGCTCAGCAATGAGATGCCTCTGTGGTTGTCACATGAAGCTCTGTTCCCCTTGTTCTTGTACAGAGGCACGATGTTGGCATCCTTGAAGTCCTGCAGCACTGACCCATCGTCCCAGAACTGCTGAATCAGCTCAGTCAACTTGATGGCAACAGCTTCACCTCCTTCTTTGAAGATCTCTGGGGGTATTCCATCAGGACCAGATGCTTTCCCTACATGTAGTTGCTTGATGGCCTGGATTTCTGCCAGTGTTGGGGGGTCATCAAGTGACACCAGGACTGGGCACTGTGGCATGTCTTGGATGGCCTGCTGGTCAATCTCGGAAGGTCTGTTCAGCAGCTGACTGAAGTGTTCACTCTAGCGCTGTATGCTGTTGCTCTTCTCAGTAAGCAGGGTTCTATCGGCAGAGCACACAGGTGCCATTGCATTTAGCGTGTGGCCATACATGTCTTTCAGGCTGGCAAAGAACTTCTTCGAGTTGTGCTCATCTGCATACTGCTGTAGTTTTGCAGCCTTGTTTTCCCACCACTTGTCTTTCATCTGTCACAGCTCAGTCTGCACCTTTCCTCCGATGTTCTTGAGGCAGTCATGCTTGGCTTGGGAGTCTTTGTTGTTGAGCCAGGCTGTGAAGGCTTCTTTCTTCTGCTGGAGGAGGGTGATGATCTTGTTGTTGTCAAACCAGTCTTGGTGTTTCCGTTTTGTGTGGCCAAGGGTAAGGCTGGCAGAGTCATACACTGCATCCCGGAAGTTCGCCCAGGCCTTCTCGATGTTTCCCTCTGTAGGCAGATGTTCAAGCTGGTTCGCAAGATTGGCAATGAGGGTCACTTTTGTTTTTGGTTCATTGAGTTTCTGGACGTCCAGTTTCTTTTTAACATCACCTTTCTGGCGTCTGGACAGTCTGCACCTCAACAGCAGGTGATCTGTCCAGCAGTCAGCTCCCCTCATTGTCCTAGTGATGTGAACATCCTGGATGTCACAGCGCCTGGTGATCACGTAGTCAATCAGGTGTCAATGCTTGGACCTTGGGTGCATCAAGGTAGCCTTGTGGATGTCAGGCAGTTGGCATAGAGTATTGATGGTGAGTCTCTGTTCAGCGCAGAAGGTGAGTAGCAGTTGACCATTGGTATTCTCATGTCCGATGCCATGTGGCCCAATGACATCTGACCAAGACTGGGCATCTCTGCCTATATGGGCATTGAAGTCCCCGAGTATCAGCAGGTTGTCTTTAGGAACTGACCGTAACACTTTGGTGAGGTTCTGATAGAACAGCTCTCTCTGCCCCTGAGTGTAGGTCGCGGTGGGGGCGTAAGCACTGGTGAGTGTCAGGTGCATCTTGCCTTGGAGAGGAATTCTCATCACCATCAGGTGGTCACTGATTTCTTTTGGGAGGGACTCCAGGTTCTTGACGAGGGTGGTGCGTATAGCAAAACTAACTCCTGCTTCCCTGCATTCATCCAGTGCCTTCCCTGACCCCAAAAAAGTGTATCCAGCTTCAGCCTCGGTGATCTCCCCCGTGTCAGCAAGGCGTGTCTCACTGAGGGCAGCAACATCAATGCTGTATCTCTGCAGTTCACGACCCACAAGTGCTGTTCGATGTTCTGGTCTGTCACAGTTTTGGTTGTCCATGAGTGTCCTGATGTTCCAGGCTCCAATACATAAAGTGTTTCTCCGGTGGGAGGATTTGGGGTTCTTCTTTCGTATTTCTTACATGTTTCGACCGCG
>NC_142948.1:18769937-18772437 GCF_046866305.1 Octopus bimaculoides | reverse complement strand
ATTTTGAAATCGAGGAGTTTGTCCATGCTGTCTATCCAAAGTATAAAGCAATCGTCTAAATACCTCTTCCAGTTCTCCTTTAAATAGCAATGAAAAGAGGTGCCATATTTTTGTAGTGATGATTGATATATTTTAAGCTCTAGGTACCCCCTTACAAGGTTCACAATCACTGGAGCAGCTCGGGTTCCCATTGCAATTCCACATTTTTGTCGATAGTAAACTGTATCAAACGTGACATAGTTCACTAGGATGAATTTGAGGGCTGCGATTATGAATCTGTGGGTATTTTTCTAGCCAGAAGGAGATCGCTTCTATACTATAATCGTGTGGGATATTGGTGTGCAAATTCACCACATTGAATGATACTAACAAGGTTCCTTCACTTTTTGTCTTCAGGAGGTGGTTTAGCATATCTAAGTCATCCCTGATGAAGCTTTTCACATATTTTAGAAACGGTTTGAGTAAGCTGTCAAGGAAGTTGCTCAAACAGTGGGTTTCACAACCAGGGCCAACAATATATATATATATTTATATATATATATATATATATATATATGTTTATATATTCATTTTGCAAGATTCTTGATGTGAAATCGTGTGTTGAAACAGATATTATTGTATTTGGGGATGGTCATGTTATCAGTTTAGCCAATAAGAACACACGCACTGTATATTTGTGGATTTTGCGGTGGTGAAGTGCGTGGAGATGATCAATGAGAGCGAAGTGGAGTTCCGTCAACAAAGAAGAACTGGGCCTCTTTAATGCCTTGCCAAAACGATTGAGAGACCTGCAAGACATGGATGTAGAGGTCTTCAAAACAAAACTCGACACTTTCTTATCCATGATACCAGATGAACCGATGGCTCAAAATGCATAAATAAATATGTATTTATGTATATATGTATTTATGTACATATGTATTTTTATATATATATATATATATATATATATATATATATATATGTATATGTATTTATATTCTTATGAGACGGGATACAAAAGTTTCAAATAGCCTAAACAAACAAATTGAAAGCAGTGAAAAGTCCCACATGAAAATACAACTGCTGGAGATTGAAAAAAAAAAAATCTTCAACTCTCCCACGAAAAAGAAAGAACAGACAAAGAACCCTGGGCTATAGACAATATAAAATCTACCCCCAGAGCTTTCTACAAGTTTGCCAAAGAAACAGCTTCAGTGCACTGCAGGATAGGGCCACTCCTTGAAAAAGATGGTGCACTAACATGAAACCCAAGGGGGATAAGTGAAATACTATATGAGCAATTCAAAAGTGTTTTCACTCCACCCCTAGGGCACTTTCAAGTCAGCAATCCAACTGACTTTTTTACCACTACCACTGCAGATATAAAAACAGAGGCAATGATGATCGATTACATCAATATAAAGGAAGACGATGTAATAAGGGCTATAGATGAAATGAACCCAAACTCAGCTGCTGACCCTGATGGATTCCCAGCAATCCTTCTAAAAGTATGTAAATGAGTCCTAGCAAGACCGCTGCAGTCCCTCTTTCAGAGCTTCCTTGCATCTGGCAAATTCCCAAGAAAACTGAAGGAGGGTAAAATATGCCCTATTCATAAAGGAGGTAGCAGAGCGGAGGCCAAGAACTACAGACCTATCTCTCTGACCTCGCACATCAGCAAGGTCATGGAACGAATAGTCAGAAGAAAACTAATCGCCTTCCTTGAAGAAAATGACTTGCTGCCTGACACCCAACATGGTTTCCGACCAGGAAGAAGCTGCTTGACTCAGCTCTTACAACACTATGACTGGGTGCTGAAACAGTTACTTAACCACTCAAATGTGGAAGTGATATATCTCGACTTTGCAAAGGCCTTTGATAAAGTCGATCATGGAATGATATGTCACAAACTGCGTGATCTCTGCATAGTTGGAAAATTGGGAGAATGGCTTCATGACTTTCTGAAGGATAGAAGTCAGGTGGTAGTAGCCAATGGGACCACCTCCAATGACACGCAAATTGTGAGCGGTGTTCCGCAAGGCACTGTTTTGGGACCACTACTGTTCATAATGGCCCTCTCAGACATGCCCTCAGCCACACAGAGAGCCACGATCACAAGTTATGCAGATGATACAAAAGTTTCACAGGTAATACAGAACCCTGAAGACACTATGCACCTCCAATGTGAGCTGGATGAAATATACAAGTGGGCTGAAAAGAATAACATGCAGTTTAATACTGAAAAGTTTAAAGCCTTGTGCTATCAGCATACAAAACTAAATGCAATACCCATTAAATACACTGGACCTGGAGGGACTGCAATCCCAGAGGCACAGTCAGTGCAAGACCTGGGCATTTACATGAGTAATAATGCATCCTTTCATGTTCATGTTGCTAAATTGTCAATGAAATGCAGGCGACTGACCGGATGGATTCTTAGGACTTTTAGAACAAGAGATCAGGAAACCATGATGGTCCTCTGGAGGACACTTGTTCTAAGCCACTTTGACTATTGCTC
>NC_142948.1:18737661-18765161 GCF_046866305.1 Octopus bimaculoides | reverse complement strand
GCTATTGCTGGAAAGGTCCTTTGTAGGGTAATGCACGATAGATTGCATCTGTACAGTCCTGGTGGGGTTGCATCAGAATCACAATGTGGGTTTCGATATAGTAGGAGTACTATGGATATGATATTTCTAGCCAACTAGCTACAGGAGAAGTGCATTGAACAGGATATGGACTTATATCAAGTTTTTATCGATCTGAAAAAAGTGTTCCATTCTGTAGAGTTGCACCTTGGGAGATCTTTCAAAAGCTGGGCTGCTCTGAAATATGTGAGAATGCTGAGACAATTTGATGACAGGATAGAGGTGAGAGTTGGAGGTACCCTGTCAAAGCTAGTTTCTGTAGAAAATGGTATGAAACCCGGTGATATTCCTGCTCCTACTTTGTTTGTTCTGTATTTTACAATAGTCTTTTAAATAGCCTTTGAAGATTGTGCTGAAGAGGTCTACATAAGATATAGGACAGCAGGAAAACTTTTCTACCTCAAAAGACTTTGAACCTAAACAAAAGTTCTTCATTCTTCCAACCTTAAGTTTTGGTATGCAGTTGATTGTGGCCTGTTTGCACATTCCCAGGAAGACATGCAACACATGATGAATATGATTTCTACAGCATGCATAGCAATAGGCCTTGCAATTAACTTGAAGAAAACTATTCTGATGTGCAAACCTGCCCCCTCTAGGCTTTATATGGAACTTTCTGTATCTGTAAGTGGACAAAGGTTAGAGGTTGACACCAAATTCATATATTTAGGAAGTACTCTGCACACTACTAGTCTTGATAATGAAATTTCATATAGAATCAGCAAAGCTAGTGATTCCTTTGGTAGGCTTGACAAGTGTCTCTGGTCTTGCCTTAGGATATCTATCCAAATGAACGTTAAGGTTTATAACAGGTGTTCTGCCTTCATTGCTCTATGGAAGTGAGACGTGTTATTTATCTTAATTATTTGAAGCATTTAGAATTATTCCATCAACATTGTCCTTGGAAAATTCTTGGGGTTAGCTGGAGAATGGTGATCAGTGATGTAGAGAAGTTATAGCAGGAGAGTAGAATTGATCATTTTGCAAAATTGTTTGAGGTGGGGACATCTGATGAGAGTGAATGATAAAAGACTTCCTAAGCAACTTTTATATGATGAGCTGAAAGTCTGTAAAAGACCAGCACATAAAACCAAAATGAGGTTCAAAGACTGCCTTAAAACTGCTTTGACACAAACAGGAATTTCAGATGTTCATTGGGAGAGAGAAGTACTTAACCAAAACAGATGGAGGAAAAGAGTGCACAGTGGTCACTTGAAGTTTGAAAGGGAGAGAATGAAGCACAAGAAGATCAGGAGAAAGCCCAGAAAGAATGAACCAGTAGAAAATAAGAGTATTGATTTTCATGTGTATGATTTGTAGGAGGCAATGCTTAAGTTGCGCAGGTCTGGTCAGCCATCAAAGAAGGCATGGGAATTGACCCCTTGTAAATTATGATACAGCTATTGTTGACAACGGAATTTCAATAATTCTTTCTCATATTTGAGAAAGCAGCCACTATGTGTGTGTGTGTGTGTGTGGATGTATATATATATGTGTGTGTGTGTATATGTGCATGTGTATATGTGCTTCCATATGTACATGTATGTATATGTGAGTTTATACAGGGTGTACTGTAAAGAAATCCCGATTGATTTTTAATAATAATTTTTATTAAAGGGCATAAAAATGCATGAGTTCTTTAGGACTCAATTAAATATGGTCATGAAACATATTAAGATGTTTCATTCAATATGTCCACTTTTAGCCTTCACAATCGCCCAAAGACAGCCAAAAACAGTGTCACACAAATGCCAGACAACCTCTGCACTTAAATGATTCCATGACATGACTAAGACTTTTTTTAGAGTGATGATATTTTTGTAGGAAACTTTTGAAACGTCACTTTCTAGAATGGACCAAATAGTGAAGTCCATAATGTTGACGTCTGGGCCGGAGTAGGACCACACATTCTTGTCCCAGAACCTGCTGAAACGACTCCTGCACCTCTGTTGTATCACATTGGACATATGAGGAGTGCCATCCTGCATGAACATGTAATTATCTCCAAATGCTTCAGTCACCCTTGGCAAAACATTATCCTCCAACATTTTCATGTATATTGCTGAATTGTCCTTCATCCCTTCTTTAATGAACACCAGGGGACATTTTCTACCATTGGATGACACTGCCTCCAAAACCATCACTTCGGTGGGTTTCAGTCAGCGAAACACCTTACGGGCGCCTTTGGGAACAGCATCCAACTTTGTAACCAAAATCCTGTCATCCTGGGTGTTTGCTACAGCCTCCACAGTGAATATCTTTTTGTCCAACCAGATGAAGACACTGCTACTGGTGCTCTGAATCTCCCTTTCCATTTTCTTGCACCTGTCCAGTTGCTTTGCTTTGGAAGTGACTGAAATTAAGTGTCTGTGTTGCAATTTTAATGACTTACAGTTTAAGTCTTCATGCACAACTGTTGCATGATTGTCTGGGAGATATTGAGACTTTTAGCCAATTACCTCATGCTTCACCGTGGATTTTGCGACACTCTTTTGGATGACATCCATCAGTTGTTTCATTATTACGGATCATTTTCAACCAGGAAATGGTTCGAGGTTCAGTCCCACTGTGGACGAGTGTCTTATACCATAGCCTTGGGCCAACCAAAGCCTTGTAAATGAATTTGGTTGACAGAAACTGAAAGAAGTCCATCAAATATATGGATATGTATATATCTATGTGTGTATGTGTGTGTCTTTGAGTCTCTTTAGCACCTCCCTCAAAGAATCCCATTACTGGTATGGTAAATGTTGGTGTAACTTTTGTTCCCATTGCTGTGCTTTGTATTTGAAGGTCATATTTGTTATCAAAGTAGTAATATTTTTCTTGTACCAAACATAATCCATCAAGTATAAATCCTTTTGGGAATCAGTCTTGAATTGAGTGAATACTTTTTGAGGAAATATTGGTCATTTAATTGTTCTAAGACTGTTTCCCTATAGTGAGTTTTGTCCATTATTACAGTAGATTCTCTTGTCTATAGAAGAACCTTTCCATAAACATTTCATTATGTTTTTGCTCTTTATTTGTACTGTTTACTTTTATGCAGTTTGGAATTTTTGAGCTTGCAGTTATTTTCAGATTCCATGTACTCTTCTAAGTGTTTCTTCCTATTCATTGAATGTTTAAATCCTGTTTTGTTTTTTACAAGCCACGGATCTTTGTAGTGTTTCTTTTGGAAGAATTCCTGAAGACGAAGTTTTCTACAAAATTCCTCAGTATCTTTTATAAGATCTGTTGCATCAGGTTTTGGAGTCAGTGTGTATATGTCTATATTCCAAGAGTTTTAATTAGTTTTTCATGTGATAAATTATTACTTTTGGATTAGTTGATGCAGTATATCTTTGAATCTTTATATCATTACTGTTTTCTTTCAATTTTGTTTGGAACTCCTGCTCTCTAAGAAAAGTGTTTTTGTTTTGTTTAATCATTTGTACCCTATCTTTCTATTATTCTATTTTGTTAGAAGGAGGGTTTCCAATTATGTTTAGTATTATTAGTGTTCCATCTACCTTGGTATGTTAGCTTGTTCTTCGGTTTTCTTTGGTTTAATTGTCTGTTTTTGCCTATTTTCCCATTGCTATTGTTAGGAAGGAATTTATGGTAGTTGAGTTTGTTTTGATACGAATTACTGAGTTTTTTACTATTTTTGATAACATCAACATATGAAAGGTTATGAGTTGTCACCCTTTGATTATTTCTTGTGATTTTACTTGTAAATTAGGATGGAATGAGTTACAGTTCCTTTTGTTGTCAAGTTCTGTTTTTTTATGAATACATAATTTATTTTTAATTTTCGCTAATACTATTCTATAATTGGTTTCATTCTAATGCAACCACAGATTTTTTATATCTAGTATCAAAGTTAAAAAATCTGTGGTTGCAGAAGTATGAAACCAATTATGTAGTATTAGTGAAAACTAAAAATAAATTGTATTTTTAAATCTAGTATTGAAGATTTGATTGCTTTTTCCATAGATCTAATAATTTTTCATATTTTCCATTCGTTTGTTAATTGATTTCTTTCTGCATTATGGTGTCACATTTTTCATTTGTCTTTAAATTTAGGTCTTCAAAGTGCTTTGAATTTTTCAAGTGTGAGGTTTATTTGGGTTTTAATTTCCTCATATGATTGTCATCTTATATCTTTGAAATGGAAATGAGGCAGAAAAATGACTTGTTCTTAATTTTTGCCATTTTTCATGTGTTTGCCATATCTAAGAAAACAAGCATGCTGTAAAGATTTGGTGGCGGGTGACCAATGATGCATGAATTAGGTTAGACTGGGTGGGTAGGAGATGTTTGACAGTGTGGTGTAGCAGAATAGTAATGACGATACAATAAACAAGGGAACAAGTGAGAGAGAGAAAGATGTGTGGTTAGGAAGGTGGCAGGAATGGGTGGGGAAGAAAGAGAGCCATATAGTGATAGAGGTGGACATATTGTGAAAGAGGTGATGATTTGGTGGCTCGGTGGGGTGGGGGTCAATAAAAGAATTGGTGGAGATAAAACAGTATTAATAGATGAAGGATGGATAACAAGTGAAATGGTTTGGAGTTGTCAGAGATGTCAGTGGTATCAAGGAAGAGCTGCAGTTTAGAGATAATGGGTGGTTAGAGTGTCTCGATGAGGAAGAGATTTAGTGGTGGTGGTGGTGGTGGGGGCAGTTGTACACACGCACACATACATACACAAAGTTACAAGAACTCAGTTTGTTAGAAGTGGGTGTGTCTTCTCAAGAACTGCACGCTGCCTGTCATATTGGTCCATTGTCATCTCCTCGATGCAGTTCAATATCTTGTGATCAACCTTCACCACTTCCTCCCATGCCTTCCTTAGTCTCTCTTTTCCACAAGTTCCATCTATATTGTGATCAGCACCTCTTTATGCTGTTGTTCTTATCCACATACATCACATGTCCATACCAATGCAGTCTTCCTCCAAGCATACTACATCTAATTCTTCTTATGCCCAGTTTTTCTCTTGGTAGATTTGTACGATGTCATTCATGCACACATTGTCAAATGTCTCACTATCATAGAGCATCATACAATCTGTCCTTCACTCTGAGGGAAAGGACCTTTGTTATCAGTAGTGGTGTGTAGCTCCTAAAGTTTCTCCACCCCATTCTTATTCTTTCAAAGCAACTACCTCCCTTGTTACATCTCCTACATGACAAAACCTATCCACTTACTGCTTTGTGATCCATTTGGTCATTTAAGAGGAACTGTTTTTGGTGTGCTCATAGTACTTATTGCTCCAGTGCATCTATCACATATGAACATGTTAGTCTGCCTGTGATACTACATTTCCAAATGACTTTAGCATTTGGAGTTTATGCCTCTACTTTTCTGCATAATGAGCAAGGCCATTTCCTTCAAGGTACCAGGGTCCTGTCTTCTTTCCCGCTTACTAAAACCTTTGGTTTTGCTGCCAAAGCTGCAATTTACTCTCTAATTCCCTTACAAATTCAGGTATGAGAACTAGACCAATAGCATATAGGAGTTCTCATGGAGCCAATCTTAAACACCTTTGAGCTAACCTGTAGAACTATGATAATGAGGTCTGACAACCGAACCTTGATGAACTCTTATTTTCATGCTAAATCCATCATTGAAATCACTGTTGGCACTCACTTCATCTTTGTACAGACCTTACAAGCCATTCATCTACACCAAGTTTCCTTAGTGATCACTAAATTACTGAGTGTGATACTCTGTCGAATATATTCTTGAAATCAATGAAGGCTAAGAATAGCAGTATATTCTTAGCTAAATATTTCTTCTCCCAAAGAAGATTGCATTTGTGGGGCCTCTTGCAGTGGCAAAACGAAATCGCATCTCATCTAGGTCTACTCTGCTGTAGATTGATTGTACTATGACTTCCTTTGTGACTTTCATAAACCTGATCTAATAGTTTGATTCCTCTATAGTTGCTTCTCTCTAGAGCACCTTATTTCTCTTTGTAGCATTTTACAATGATACTTCTTTACCAGTCATTAGTTATGACACCTTCCTATATGACCTGATTAACTATCTGGGTGGTAATCAGGTATCTTACCTCACCATGAGTATCTGTGTTACAGGTATCTAAATCTTCCTCCCTGCAGTTATATGCATCAATTAGAATTTCTTAAAATCTGTTCCAAATTGCAGTATCTTATAGTTTCAGATTTTCCTTTTCCATTCTGTCTCTTGTTTCTGTATCTGTCTGGCCACTGATCTATATTGTTGCCACTGATCTATATTGTAGCCACTGATCTATATTGTATAGCACATTCTTTACCAGGAAAGTTTTTGTATTTACTGTAGTCCTTTTGCCCATTTCCTGATGGAATGTAATCTATCCAACTTGTGTGAACACTAAATAAGTTGGTGATGAACTTTTTTAGCTGATTTCCTAATATATGTTTTGCAAGTTGTTAAATCATTTGCATCACTGAACTCTCCATATATTCTCCTCATTTCTTGAACCATAACTGTATCCTCTGTGTATATCACAGAAGTCCAGTGTGTTGGACATGTCTGTTGAAGATGCCAGCCATAATAATGTGGCCACACTCAGTTGTCATAGAGGTAATCTGCAGAAGGGTCTCATAGAAGTGGTCTTTCTATTCTTCTGGTAGTCTTGTCTGTGGGGCTTTTGCCGAGATATATATTTCTTTTGAAGTACCTATAATTAGTCTAAACTTAATTATCATATTGTACATCTTGATCACCTCAGTCACCTTCTGTAAACATTTTTCAGCTAACAATATGTCTACTCCACACTTGTCATTATTACTTACCTAGAAGAATTTGTACTGCTATCTCTTGCCCATGAGAAGTTTGGTCAACGATCCCTTCCATCTTGCACACAGCACCTCATCTCTGCTCTAGCATCCCCACAATTTTACCAGACCTAACTTTCATTGTGCTTATGTTAAGGTTGCTGCTCTAAAGTTTTCAAACTCAGTGGAGGTGGAGGTGCCTTCAGTGGTAAAGCTGCTTGGTTGTTGGTCTGACAGCGTCTGCACCTGGAAAAAATAAGAGAATTTGGACCATGCTTTGCTAGTAATTGGTAGATTTACATGCTTGATTGCTTTTTCCCCTTTCATTAAATTTGCCATTATTCATTCGTCAACACTTATAGGTACCATTCAAAATATGAATAAATATATAGTTATTTCTTATGTTATTAAGAGTACTGTTGTTAGATGTTTGCTGTGATTTTTTTTGTTATTGTTATTATTACTTTCACTGGCAGTTCCCTGGTGTAGGTATAGCACTGTATAGAAATGAATTAGCTACTGGGATGCAGAGGGAGAGCACAGGCTGTCACGGAAAGTAGGAAGTGAGAGAGATAAAGACTTTTGGGTTAGGGTGGGTGCATTGTGAACAAGTCTTAAGTTACATGAGAAAGAAGAAAAAATATATTAAACAGAAGCTGGAAAAGAACAAAAGGTCTTAAAGGGGGTAATTTAACATTATGATAATAATAATAATAGTAATAATATTGTTGAATAAATGAATTGTTGGAGGACTTAGAAGAGAGAAAAGAACTAAAGATCTGCTTATCTTATCTTATCATATCATGTATCTGCCTGACAGGAATTGCTGAAGTAAAATAAAAATATGCACATGTAGAATACACTCACACAGAGGGTATGGATAAAGTGAAGCCTGAAGGTGAGACTAACAGAAGCAAAGAGATTTCATTTGAGAAGTGATCCTCTGAATTTCATTAGAGAAACATAAAAGAATGTTTTAAAAACAGAAGCTGGAAAGGGAAGAGGGAAAAATGAAACATTGCAAAAAGAAGGAATTTAATATAACGACAACAATAATTATAATGGTTTCAAATTTTAGCATATGGCCAACAGCTATTGAGGAGAAGGGAAGTCATTTACATCAAACCCACTACTTGTCTGGTACTTATTTTATTGTCCCCGAAAGGATGAAAGCTAAGTCAACCTTAGCAGAATTTGAACTCAGAATATAAAGCTGGATGAGATGCTGCTAAGCATTTTTGCCAGTTTGCTGCTTTAATGATAATAATAATAATAATAATAATAATTTTTGCTATTGGCACAAGGCCCGAAATTTTGAGGCAGGTTGATTACATCAATCCCAGTGACCCTGAAAGGATGAGAGGCAAAGTTTATCTTGACAGAATTTGAACTCAGAATATAAATGTTTAGTGAAATACCACTAAACATTTTGCCTGGTGTGCTAACTATTCTGGCTGCTTGGGACTAGTCGATTACATCGACCCCAGTGTTTCACTGGTACTTAATTTATCAACTCCGAAAGGATGAAAGGCAAAGTCGACCACAGCGGAATTTGAACTCAGAACATACTGACAGGCAAAATACCACTAAGCATTTTGCCCGGCATGCTAACATTTCGGCCAGCTTGCTGCCTTCACCTTTACATTAATTTGAACTCAGAATATAAAGATGGATGAGATGCTACTAATCATTTTTGCCAGTTTGCTGCTTTAATAATAATAATAATAATAATAATAATAATAATAATTCTTGCTATTAGTACAAGACCCGAAATTCTGAGGCAGGGTGGCTTGTTGATTACATCAATCCCAGTAACCCTGAAAGGATGAGAGGTAAAGTTTACCATAATGGCTCAAAAATATTTCTCAATATACAGTTAGATATGACCATTTTTACTGACTGCGTAGAAAATAGAACTTCAGCATGAATAACAAAAGGAAGGATAATGCTGATACAGGACAAAATAAAGTGGGGAAATGAGCAATTATAGACCCATTGCTTGTTTACCATTACTCTGGAAACTTTTAACTGGTTGCATAGCAGATGTATATAATTTTCTGAAAATGGACAATCTATTGCCAGAGGGGCAAAAAGGATTTCGGAAGAAATCAAGGGGATTGCTGATCTGCTATATATAGATAGCAGAATGTTAAATGAGGTACAAACAAGGAAGAAGAATTTAGCTGTTGGATGGCTCGATTACAGGAAAGTCCCACACAGCTAGCTGTTAGTGTTTTCACACCCATGTGGTTCCAGTTTTAGTTTCACTATGAAACACATTGAGCAAGTGCCTTTATTCTTTGGCTAACCAATGCTTTGTGCTTGAAATTGGTGGTAGGCAGTAACTGTGTGGAAGCCTTTCATTTATCAATATATATTTTATACACACATCAAAAATTACTATTGAAGATTGTGTAAGCATATGGTGCTTGTGCAATAGTACTTTAACATCTCAAAGAATCTGTATAAAAAATCTTTTTCTGCTGAGTCAGAACAGATATTTGTCAATACTGACCTGTCTGGTTTGTAACCTCTCAACTGTTCTCTTCCAGTTGACTTTGTGATTAGGGCAGTAACCAATGAAAGTACTGTATGTTTGCAATGGGAATACATGTAAAAGCTTTGTGAGCCAGTCCTTGCTTATTGCATTGCACTACTGGTAGATCTCTAACTTTTTTCCTTCTTCTGAGCCCTCCAGTAATTAACTACAATGCTCAAAGAACATGCAGGTTAGCTTGCACCAAGACTAAGATGATGCAAGTAAGTACTACAGCCCAATCTTCCATCTTCATCGAATGGCTGGTTGTGGAAGATGTAAACAGCTTCCCCTATCTGAGTAGTGTGATCTGTAGTAACATAGAAGCATAGAAAATGACGTGAACACCAGGCTTAGCAAAATAGGTGCTGTTCTCCAACATTTGCAAAAAGAATCTGGATAACAACAAGCATCAGTAATGACATGAAGGGCCAGCTATTAACTACAATAGTTCTGACAATGGTTTTGTATGGTAGCTAACATTAAGAATGTCAGTGAAGGTAGCAAAGAAGGAAGACACATTCCATTAATAATGTATGTTTCCTCCAAATTATCTTGTCAGATAGAACTACAAATGAGAACATCTCAGTGAAACAAATCCTAGCCAATTCAAAACATTGTAGTGTTGCATCAGTTTTATTTGGCAAGTTACATTTTGCATCTGACAATCACTTGTATGCAAAGTCTACAATAATCTGGACACCGGAAGAAGGAAACTAGGAAAAGGGCCAACCCCCAAACAATTGGCACTGGACATAAATTTTGAGAACATGTTGGACAAGTGCATGAAAAACTGTTACAGATCTACCACACTGGAGGTAGCTCACTGCCTTTTCCTTCTTATAATGCAAGAGGACTTGAGTCTGTGTGTGTTTGAGTTTTCAATATTGCTAAGTGCAATAGTTGGGTTGAAACCATCAGGAACATTGTTCTATCCAGTTATATATTCATAAAAGAATATTTTTTCATATATCATTCATCATCATCATCCTTGTCATTTAACATTCGTTCTCCATGCTGGCATGGGTTAGTTGGTTTGACAGAAGTTGGCCAGCTGGAGAGCTACTTGGGCTTCATTTGTCTGTTTTGGTCAATAAATCTTCATTTGTCTGTTTCTACAGCCACTTTACAGAGTGTGTTGGGTGTTTTAACATGGCACTGGCTTGGGTACTTTTATGTTGCACCATCACAGGTACTTTTACACAACACCGTCTTGGGCACTTTTACATTGCACCAGCATGGGGGCTTTTGTGTGGCACTGGTACGGGTGCTTTTATGTGACACAACATCCACAAACCTCTTGGCTGATAGAGGGATGTAGAGGACTATCTCTTCATATAAGCCAAGACATTTTATTTATGCAAGATTTATTGACCAAAAATCTTTTGTAACCCTTTATATCTTACTTTCAGAAAAGACTTGAATATTCTAATATTTGGATCTTTTTTAAAACGGGGGCCACATTTTTCATTAACGAAACACTTTGAAACTTGGAACACTGGTAGAATGTGTCATATAAAACATCTTTTTCTCTTAGTCTTCTTAAAAAAAAAAGAAATCCCTAAGTTATTCCATGTTAAAGTTGTTGTATTTCTGTAATTTCAACCAATCACTGACGTCCATTCAGCCGATATACATTAAGTGCCGACTACATAAACAAACGATTCTGAAACAATTCTATCGGTGATAGGGTTAAGGGTAAAACAACAAATTTAAAAAGAAAAAAGCAAATAAAACGAAGAAAAAAAAAAGAAAATGAAAAAAGCAAATAAAACGAAGCTATGGCTTAATCAGCCAAAGGAGTAAATGTAAACAACTGAATACTTGTCAGTGATTGGTTGAAATTATTGAAATAAGACAATTTTTTACATGAAATAAATTCGAATACAAAAATATTTTTCTGTTCTATAACACAAAATAGATAAGTATACGAAGTTTGAAAGTCTTTCGGTACCAAAAACACTACGTAAAACATTAATGAAAAATGTGGCCCCCGTTTTAAAAAAGATCCAAATATTTTCCTTTCTGTTAGACACTGTCATTAAATAGACACTTCCAATTCTACTCCATTCACCAGAACAAATAAGTGTTTTTCTTAGGTTTTGTAATATGCAGATGGAATTTCACATATTCTAATACTCTACATTAAATCAGTTCAATAACATGTCCTGGTACTCAAAGGAAAAACTTATTTCTGATGTATTTTACCAATGAAAAGATTTTGAGGCATCGCAATACCTACCCATTCTTCCTGAATGATAAAACGCGTTCTGTTTTTGATCATTTTTCACATCTCTATATTTTCATATACATCTTGTGAAGAAATGGGAGAAGGTGCTTGTTACAGTGGTAGTAACAGTAAAGACACAAACAGGGAGTGGGGAAGTAACAACAAGCGGTCATAACAAATAAATAATTAGACTTGTTACAGATCAGCTCAATCTGAACAACTACCATGCCAACAACTGTGGCAACGTCACCAGCACCACCCATGACAACAACAGCTACTACGCAAACAGCAGTGCCAGTAGCTGCAGCAGCAGCGAGAGAAGGAATTACAGCAACAGCAATAAACACAAATATTTCATGCCGCCCCCCCCCCCCCACTCCTGCCTTCATGTTAACACTTGGGATATTACATTCTAGCATTGTCATCACATCACCACACCCTTTGTAACCTTTGCCTCCTCCTCTTCCTCCCTTTTCTCCCTCCCTTTTCTCCCTCCCTTTTCTCCCTCTCCTCTCTCTTTTCTCTTCCTCTTCTCCCTCTCCTTCCTCCTCTTCAGCTCCCTCCCTCTTCCTCCCTTTTCTCCCTCCCTTTTTCTCCCTCTCCTCTCTCTTTTCTCTTCCTCTTGTACCTCTCCTTCCTCTTCCTCCTCACCCTCTCCTGCCTCTTCCTCGCCCTCTCATCTCCTCCCCCTGCTACTACTGCTGCATTATTATTGTTCATATGATTACTACTGGTATTTGTATTTTTAATATAATCTTCATTTTTCTTTTCTTTGGTTGGTAGGCTTACTTCATGGTGCATATTTTAGCATCACCATGTGACCCATGGGTACCTTTAACAGAGATTGCTCTTTTGCAGGCAGTCTACCCAGGCTTCCAGCTGGTTTAACCTGATCTGTGCCTGCATAATCACCTTCTACACTTCCCTATGACTCCAAAAAATACAACTAAACCTAGATCCCAAATCTTACTTTTTATTCCCACACATCACCACTTACTCACTTGCAAACCATATAGCTTCTTCTGATCCAAGACACAAATTTCTCAGCCCTTATCTACAATCCACCTTCACTATCTAAACTACACTCTCTAATCAAACTTCATTCCAGAAGGTAGTGTCTCTCAGCTATTCTCACTCAAGGTCTCCTTCTCCCATCCTCTCAAATACATCTGCTCTTTACCACTTTCTGAACTCCTTGAACCATCAGCAACTATTTGACCACATCTCCTCCTACATTGAAAGCATATATATCACTTTACCCATCTTCTAAGTTCTCTCACAACACTTTGTAACCCTCATAGTCAGCTCATGCTTATAGTTGCAGAAGCCAAGTCTTTTTGCAATTCTCATTCCTCTACATTTACATGCATCTCAGATCAACTCACAGACACCCCAGACACTTTAGATCTCTTCCTCCCCTGAAAATCTTTTACCAAACCTTAACTGTCTCTGCACCTATTAAGGTCATCTGACAGCAATGACTTCATTGCAACCAACCAACACATAATCACATACTACATAGTACCTGCTTCCTCCCAAGTCAGCTGACCAGTCAGAGCTCCACCAGTTTCATGTCAGTTATCTGGCAGTACAGGCAAAACATGTCCAACTGAAACAGCTGACTGAAAGTATTCTTTTCTACTCTAGTCACAAGGCCCAAAATTTTGGAGGAGGGGGGGGGGGCAGCCGATTAGATTGACCTCAGTATGCAGTTGCATACTAGAGTCGATCTAATCAACTGACCCTCTGCTTAATTTATCGACCCCGAAAGGATAAAAAGCAAAGTCAACTTTGGCGGAATTTGAACTCAGAACGTAAAGACAGACGAAATACCAGGAAGCATTTTGTCTGACATGCTAACGATTCTGCCAGCTTGCTGCCTTATTTGAACGAACATATTGGCCAACTCAGTATATGTATGTGTATACATACATATATATATGTGCAAGCACTCAATGTTTTAAGTGGATTACTCATTGCTGTGCTACTGTGGTTCAGGCAAAAGACAAGACTTGTAATGTCTGGAGAATCTCACCATCCTCAAGAAACTAGGTGGTGTTTACCCAGCAGTGTAACTCTTGCAAGACCACTCTCTGGACTTCAAAAAATGCCTCTGTAAATTGCAAGGTCTTCAGGCTTTTCCTACCTCTCTAACTGCTGCCAATTCTCCTGGTCTGTTATCAAAATAATCTCCGCCAACTTTGCTAAGTCCTCTTTTCATCCACTTTTCATCGAAAATGGTTTCTGGAACAGTACCCGACTGGAGAAAGTTTCCAACTTTGCATGTTTTGCTCCACAATACACATCATTGGCCAGTCTCCTCTGAACTCATCCTCTTCCACCTCACCAGGCTCCCTACCTTGCACATACACATTGAATAGAAAAATACTTCCTACCGCTTCAAACTGATAAATCTATTGGCCCTGATTGTATCTCTTCCATTATACTCAAGCATTATACTCCAGAACTTGCCTCTGTACTCAACAAATTTTTCATTCTCTTATTTCCTGTGGTGACAATATTGATGAAGCTCTTTCTACCCAACTCCTATTCAGCTCTGGTGTGCTTCAGGACTTAGATGTGTTTTTCACTCACATCTTTACATCTTTCTGTCACATTCAACAATGCCCACTCTTATGCTAACAACATCACTTGTTGTTTCTTCCCACTTTTTCTGATCATCATCCGAACACAGCCTAGCCACCATACTGCAAGCATGCACTAATTTCATAAGTGGAGATCTTGAGAAAACTCTTCAGTAGAATAAAGTTAACTATGTAGGTTTTTTCTTTTTCCTAACAGAAAAAGTACTTAGGCATTTCTCATATCAAGAAAGCAGCACTGCACTACATCCCTTTTAAACATGAAAGGCACTCAGCTAGAGCCCTCATAGATGTTTCTATTATAAAGCCTCTTTGTCACTGAGGGTTTATCCTGACAAAAGCAACTCCTTAACATAGCAAAGGACTGCACTCCAAAGGGTCAGAAAATATTTCAGTAACATTTCAGTATGCCACAATGGAGTATCATTCTCACATTTAGGATGGTGCTGTTGCTACACACATTGACATCCTGGCCCTCAGCTAGAGAAAGGCCATTTGTTATAAGTTCACTCATAGACACCTCTCTTTGCTTTTCTACTGTTATTATAATGGTCTTTTGTTTTTGAACTGGCTGGTCTAGTATCTCCTCAACTCAAGTGCTCCTAACCCACTTGCCCCAACTTCAGAGCCTCACAGTTATTGAATCCCTCCTGGCAAAAGCATTGTCCTTTTTGTGCCCACTTTTATCAAACCCTGCACCTAGCACAATTCCCAGTCCTTCCTTTTCAGAAAATTGGTTCATTGGCTCTCCAGAATCTCTTCCCTGCTCATATCTGTCCTGCAGGTGTCAACTTAGAATTATTTAAATGGAACATTAATGGCATCAATCTCAGTGGTTTCAGAGGGCCTGCAAAGGCTATGGGCACTGCTCTTTCCTCCAGACCTAGCAAGTAAAATGGCAAAATTCTATTTAAGTGTATGTGTGATAGTGACACTCTTTGGAGCTGTGTGTTTGTGAAGATGTTATGAGAGTAATATGGAGGGTGTGTGCATGTGTGTGTAGAAAGATGATGTGTTAGTATGTATATATTTTGTAGTATGTATATATGTGAGATGTATATATGTTAAAAAAAAAAGTGGGTAGCGATTGAGTCCATGGAAAGTGAACATTTGAAGGGAGAAGATAGGTTTTCTTTTGTTCACTTAACAATCGCTTCTTTAAAAAAAAAAGGGCTTTGGTGATGAAGATTAAGTGTTTATAATGTTCTCTAATGTTCTATTTTGTCTGCAGTTGTGATTTCAAACTCTCAAGTTGAGTAAAGGTGTAGAAAATATTCAGAGCCAGATGAGAATTTTAAAAAACTTTTTCTTTTTATATTTTCATTATAAAATTCAATATTTTAATTTTTAATGTTAATTTTCATTTTTATATTTGAACCCGCAAATTTTGTTTGGCCATTTATTTGTTCTTGATACACGGGCAACTTCAGAACTAATATTTCATTCTATTCATTTATATGCTCTACTAGCTTCGTATTATATATTAGGCACAGTATACAGTGTTGTCCAGAAAGTCAACTACTGACCGGTTGCTCACATTTTCAATACCTCAAAGATGAAAGTTCATCTTCAGTGACCACATGTTCATAAAAATGTTCCCTTAAAAGATGCATTAGTGGAACTCCATAATATGGCCTAATGCTATGTTATTGCTAATAATATTAATTTGGGCAGCATTTGCACTGCTATGGGGATGTGTATTTAACAAATCTATAATTTATATAATTTGAGATTTAACTGAAGCCTAGTAGGACCTATAAACACTTTCTACCTGAGCACTGCAGTCTTAAGCCAGTGATACACTGTTGACCTAATCTTAGTATGTAACAGTGTACTACTAACTTTCTGAAGCCTTTTTCCCGAGCAGTGATGTTTATCTGTCTGTTTGTCAGGTGAAACCCATTGCTATGTACTCGCACAAAATCAAGAAACATCACAAGAAAAGCAGCAGCAGCAGCAGCAGTAGCAGCAGCAGCAGCTCTGATGATGAATTCAAGCACCTGCCAAAGCATGAGCGTAAAATGCGGAAGAAAATGAAAAAAAAAGTAATTATCAAATAGACTTGATACTGATAATTCCAAAATAAATCATAATAATGGTGACCATAATCTAATTTTGATTCAGAAAGAGAGAGGTGGGAGAGAGAAAGAGGAGGTGGACAAAGAAAGTGAGAGGGTTTATGGCATCAATCTAAGTATATTAATCGTATTTATTTTAGTGATACCCAGAGAGGGATGAAAGGTGAAGTTAATTTCATATATTCAAATTCAGAATATAAGTGCAGGCATAGCTGTGCAGTAAGAAGTTTGCTTCCCAGCCATATGGTTCTTTGTTCAGTTCTATTGTGTGGCCCCTTAGGCAAGTGTCTTCTGCTGCAGCCCGAAGCTGACCAAAGCCTTGTGAGTGGATTTGGTACACAGAAATTGAAAGAAGCTTGTTTTCTATATACAGGGTTGGCCAAAAGTGCCCCAACAGTAAATCAAAATTTTATAAATACTATCTGTAATCCTGTATTGACTCAAATGGAAAAATGTGTCGCTCAAGAAGGACTTCAGTTTGAACAATTTTCATGATGTTTCATATTTAGATGTTTTTATTAAATTCGTTCACTTGTTAAACATAAATCTTGGAATTAAATGGTTTTGATTTACTGTCAGGGGACTTTTGGGCAACCCTGTATATGTGTGTGTGTGTGTGTGTGTGTGTGTGCTCCCTCCTCCCATCACTTGACAACCAATGTTGATTTGTTTACATCCCTGTAACTTAGCAGTTCAACAAAGGTGGCTGATAGAATAAGTACCCAGCTTTAAAACAAAGTACTGGGGTCAAATCTTTCAAGGTGGTGCCCCAGCATGGCCACAGTCAAATGGTTGAAACAAAACAAAGTAACGAAACCAAAAGTAGATTTAGTCTGGTGTTTCACAGTTTTTCTTTGCTCTTTGCAGTAATGTTAGATTGAAGTTCCAAAACTTTATATTTTAAAATTGGGAAGCTGTAGCATTAATGCCTTTTCAAAGGACATTAGCCAAGAGATTGAGCTACTTTGACTCAATTTTCCAGAAGTTTCCAGATCCAGATATTATGATGCATTTATTTCTTTAAAATACAAAGAAGGTTTTGATTAGAATGTGAGTTTTCACATACAAGACCACACTATATAAAATAGCAAGTTGAAAAATTTTGATCAACTAAGATTATCCAAATAGTTAGTAGACAAAAACTTCCTCTAAGGTTTGTTTAAAACTTAAAGCAACAAACAAAGGAAATAAATCTGATAAAAATCAGGTGCTCAAATTGTTTAGACAATATAAACAATGCAGATTGAAGAGAATCCAGTCTTTAAAAATAGTGAAAGCAACATGTATGTTTTGGTCTTCTTAGACTTCTTCAGCCAACATCTTTGCTTGGCTTAGGATGCTACTTTTGCCAACTGAGATGACTGGAACAGGGACAGAACGCACCACTGGGAATTGAACTCATGACCTTATGATTGTGAATCGAATACCTTAACCACTAAGCTATGTGCCTTCACCATAATATTGACATTACATCTATAGCAAAGTTTCTTAACTAAGAATGATCTAGTCCAGATAGCTCTGAATATGTCTGCAAAATGTTCAAACAAAACGTTTTGTTTTAATTTTTGCCAGTACAAATCATCATTGGTTTCCTCAGTTTACTGTTATATTTTATAGATAGATTTTTTTTTTGTCACTTCTCTAAGAATTTCATTAGCTTGTTGTGCTAGACTCAAATTATTTAGAGACAAAACTTCATACATGAAAGCTTACATGGAATGGTATTTTTTGACCGAAAGTGGATGACAAAATACAATTATAAAAAAAATCTGTATTGAACATGATTCCATGTTCAAGGTTCTGATATCAATGATATAGTTAAGATAATCAAATGAAATATGTAATGAAATTTGAGATCTTTAGAAATGTTGATATTAAATGTTGATTATATAATTTTAATTAATAATAGGTGCAGCTAGAATTTTTATTTTGAAGCAATAAAATTTTATAACTTAGTTTCATCTAATTATCAAATGTTAAATAGGAATAGTGCCTACTTGCTGTGAAGCAAAGTGACAGATGACTTCCTTGGGAGCAATATATACCAGTTGAATAAATATTTAAACACATGGTTATGTGAGCAAAGGTCTAGCATCATAGTTTTGTAGCCATTTTGTTTGAGTTTAAATAATTTTAAAGATAATTTTATTTTTTCTTTTGTTTACATTTAAGTATTTTCTTTGCCAGTTTTGTTCAATGAACATTTTTTTATGATTTAAGGAACGGTGTCCATGGCCTTCACAAGTCTTCAGAGACTGGTGAGATTGATATGATTGATGTTGAATTTGAAATCTCTAAGTTGAGATCTACAGAAAAAAACAGAGGTGGAAAGGATATTCCAGCATGTTGACAATTCGAGGAGGAAGGTTTTGGGTACCGCACTTTATACAAGCCTGGGAGGGGCAAAACTGTATGGGTTATGATGAGCAGAGATGGATGTATACATTATTGGTATGAAACTATCTAGTTCAGAGAATTAGAACCTATTATAGTGGTACTATATTAAGCAGAGTGAAGAAGCATGTCTGTAATGTGAGTGAGCTTTTTGTGTCAGTGAGTAAGATTTGGCCATTCAATTGGATGACTTACATTGAGATGCAGGCTCAAATATTGTATGTCACCAGCACCATCCCAGATGTGGGAAACATACTCTATCATAGATCTTTCTTCCACTTTGAAAATGCAGGAGAAGGTTAGTTTTTGAGATGCAAATTGTGTTTTGCTATGTACATGACATTACCAGAAAGGATTATGAGAGTTTATGAAGTGTAGCAATTTGGGAGTTTTAATGGCTTGTCTAAGACAAGGGAAGTTCGGCACAAATTTGTTTCTTAAGAATAAGCAGTAATCATTGCTTGTGTGCTGTTGCAGAAACTAAATTGCTATGTTCAGACTGAAAAATGTTTTTGAGGTCCTTCTTTATGGAAGCAGTGCATGTTTGATGCAAGATGCATAGGTTGCATGTGGATGATGCCTGATGGAAAAGTTAAAAAGAGGAATAATGAGTTATTTCATTTGTAAATGATGTAATAGTAAGCAGTCATTAATGTAAAATAAGTGTAAAAAGGACATATTTGAAGGGCACATTGAAGTTAATTGAGTAAAGCGGAGAGAGCTGTGTCTCTGTTACTGTAGTGGTGTGATCTAGCAGAAAGCTTTAAGTCCAAGAAATGATAGGTGGAGTTCATAGCAATGGTGAGTATATTGGAAAGGCTTTGTTGATTTTAAATGCAGTGACTTGTTTTTGCTAAACTTCTCTAAATGATAGGTGGAGTTCATAGCAATGGTGAGTATATTGGAAAGGCTTTGTTGATTTTAAATGCAGTGACTTGTTTTTGCTAGACTTCTCTAAAGTAAGAGAATATTGGCTTATGAAAGCAAGTGGGTAGTGGTAAGAATGTCTCAGGAAAGAATTGCTGGGCAGGTATTACAGGTAAAAGCCAACTAGCAGGAGACACAAGGGTAGGCTGTGAACAAGACGGTTGGATAACATCCACAAGCTCAGTTGGTTTCACTTGGGGATCCAGCTGGGTCAATTGGAGACAGTTGCTTCTGAGAGGATCTGATGGAAGGCATGCTTGAGGACTCTGCTCCCACAACTCTCCCAAGAATAAGTGGGTGAAGAAGATGAGGTGAGATGAGATGAAAGCTATACATATGAACATTGGGGATGAACTTTCATCTTCGAGATATTGAAATTGAGAGCCATAGGTACTGACCTATGGCTCCCAATTTCAGTCTGGAAGCTTGTTCTTTTCAGGGATAGGATACACTGTGACATGTTTTCAGAGACAGGGATAGATCCCTATCCTGTAGAAACTTTAGTTAATTAAATATATATTGCCTGGACTTGGTGGCTATGATTTCAAGTGACTGGAGATGTTTTTATTGTTGGTGGTAATGTATATATAGTGGTGATATTTGTAAAGTAAAGAAAAGCTTTCTCAAGTGCATATATTGTGGAGTTGGAGCAAAGCAGGAAGAAAATGTGAGAGCTTTCTTTTCAAGAATACTTCTTGTAGATTTCTCATGGTTGAAGAGTTGTGAATAAGAGAATCTGCAAAGTTGTTAGTAATCTTCTTGGCCAGAGAGCAAGAGGTTTAGCTGCAATTTGGGAAGTAAGAGAGCTTGCAGATTGTGATGTGTGAAAACAGCTTTTATTTTTTGGATAGTAATCTTGCAGAATTTGTGGTGGCTGGTAAAAAGCCACCCAGTTATTAAAGGTGTGTGATTTTTATTAAGGGGTGTAGGTCACATTCTGTATCCATGTCAGTGGGACAGAGCTACATAGGAGCCACTTGGGAGATTTGGTGGTATGAGGTAAGTAAAGAGATATGCCTGAGAAGACAGTTTCAGTCATGTGCTTGGCTGGATTCAGAGTGACATATATGTTACCAAGAATAATTAATATAAAACTAGCAGAGCTCTGAGGTTCTGCGTAGTGGTAGTTTGCCTTGATTAGACTGGTTGGACAAATTCTTGAATCTCTTGTTTCTTTTGATTTTAAATAAAACCTTTGTGAGGAGGTCCATATTGGTATTTATAATTTCCACTTATTTTAATAGTTTAAATATTTATCAAAGTTTATATATTAATGAAGATGTGTATATCAAATACTGACATGCTGTTTATATGTGAAAATATTTGTATGTATCTAAAAAGTATATGGCTGTCAATGTGTTTAATTTGAAAATGGCTTCCTTACTGAAGATTTTTTTCAAGGATCTTTTCATTAGATATATAATTTTTTGATAACTCAATTCAAACTTACTGATTGAAAAGAAGGAATGATTGGTTGTTCTCCATCACCGACATTTTGTTGTTTTAGAGTTTCTTAAAAAAAGAAAGAAATTGAGAAATGGAAGACAAATATATATTTTTGTTGATTTTTATTTATCAATGACCTGTTTGTTAATGTCTTGTCTAGTAATGGTAATGTTTAAGTAGATTGTTATAGTCTTATGGACATTGACATAAGGTCAAAAGAAGCTTTATGTTGTGATGATAGTAGTCGGGGAATGGGTTTCATAATATAGCAACCCTGAAAGGACTAAATATAGTAGTGAACAAATTCTCAGCAGTTTTAAAAGTTGCAGTCACATCTTTTAAATTCTAAATCCCTGGGCAATATACTCTGCTCTTTGTTTTATATGCTTCTTTTGTATTGTGGTTCAAAGAGCTCTGATCAAAGATACGAAACAATATGTTAATAAACAAATCACTGAGACATATTTCTAAATATTTTTTTGTTATTGTCCTTTGTTTTTTCCAGATGGCTAAAAATCCAGGATATGGCATGTACCCAGGAATGGTAAGGATTCATTTATCTCTTTGTGTTGTGTTGTGTAGTGTAGTTGGCTTGGTATGCTGATGGCTACTTCTTGATTAACTCTAGTTCATTTAACACAGATTTGAAGAATTAGAGCTGAACAAACATTTGGAAGTTAATCCACAGATCCATCATTTATTGTAGATAATAGCTGCAATTCTATTTTATTTGTAATATATTTATACAGAAATAGTGCATAATTCTGAACTTAAATTTTAGTTGTTAATCTAACTCAATTATAAATCAACTGATATACATAGGAAAACAAATAAACTCTGAATGAGCCAGTGAAGGAGTTTGGTTAGTAATGCAGCCAAATGTCCACCAACATAATGTTATTCTAAATATGAATAATCACATCATTGAGATCTTGAAGACACAAGATAATGCATGATTAATTCAAAACAAAATGAATAAATAAGCATTACATTTGACAGAATAATCTGAATGCTAAAGAGTTAAGAAAATGGAACTGAATATAACTGAAGTCAGTACAGCTGCCATAAAAGAGTCTTTGATTTCTACCACTGCTGATGTAGATTATTCAAAGTGACTAGGCTTCCACAGTTCTCATAAGTCATTCATATACACCTAGTTTCCTTACCATTCTTTATTGTTTGATGATTGTTATCATGTCAAAGGCCTTCTCTGGGTCAATGAATGCTGGTATAGAAGTTTGCACTATGTTAAGAACTTCTTTAGCAATGGAAGAGAGCTTCAGTGGTTGCTTGTTTTGGTTAAAACCTGGACTGCATCTCATAGAAGCTAATATCTTCCTAATTAGTTGGATTGATACTCTGTTACTTTTATAACTTGGTCCACCAATTTGATGGTTCTGTAGTTACTTTATACTAGAACATTTCCTTTTCCCCTGTAGCTCTTGCAGTCTCACTCACTTTGTTCCTTCACACCTTCAGCTTTAATTGGTCTTACATCTGCCAAGTTCTCTTCCTACCTTTCATTCTCAGCTTAAAGATGACAATATTGTGCTCTGTCAAGCCTTCATGATTATTTGACCAATGTACCATAAATAGTCAACAGTTGATGTTGACCTACCCACTGCTTTCTGGATCTGTGCATAACAAATTATCACTCCAGATTCCTCATCAAACTCAAAAATCCTCCTACCTTCTCCCTTCCTTGCACCATGGACTCCCTTCTTTACTCCTTCCTACACATTTACTACAGTCCCTTCCTACTACAACAATTTCCTCATCTTTCATGTTTTCTATCATTTTCTCTATCCTTCACTTTCTTCAACACTTTGAACTTATCTGAAGTATATCTTGAGATGGTATTCACTTACAACCCTAGAACTTTTCAGTCCTCAGTTCTACTAGTATCAATTTTTCACTCAAGTCACACTCTTAATTCTACAGAAATCAAGATAGTAACACCATGCATAAATTCTGGACACCCTTGACATATAAACTTGTACATGTCCCTTACCATTGTCTCATTACTTTCCTTCCATACACAACATATGTCCACTCTTCTTCTGATCAGTGTCACCACCACTTCCTGTTATCATTTCCATATTTCATGTCCTAATCCATGTTTCTTTAGTCTCAAACTGTTTCATATTAAGATACTTGTGTAAAGTTAATCATATCAGCCCTGAGTGATTGGAGGTAACATATGTTTGTACCTGGACTCCATCTCCAGAACACTTAAAAACAAACTTGCCTTAAATAAAAAGAAATTGAGTGAAAAATTACTCAACAGAAACACCTAAAAATTGTATTATCTAGAATTGGCAATCTGTCAATCTAGTACCATTATTACACCTCTTGTTACTTTCTTGACTTCTTTCTCAATTATCTCTTCTTACAGTTCTAGAACTGGATTACTTTCCATGAGTAATCCTTTTGCAGGACTGGCAGTCTTCCCAATGTATGAACTTTCATTTTACATAGATGTTTCTTGTGCAAGGAACACCAAACTGGTTTTAAACAGTTTGCAGGAATATTTTTGCAGGTTACACCAGGATTATTCTTCATGTATCTGAATTATTTTTTACTACAGTCAAAATTAACACCTGGCTTTCTAGTGTGTCCGCAGGAATAACAAAGTGATATGACGGTTATAAGTTAGCATGGTTTTTTTTCTTGTGCTGATGTGCAATAATCATCAATGAGTGATAAACACCTTTCTTGGATGAATCTAATAAAATAGTTGCTGTTTGACTGGTAGTGAGCAATTGACAAGATGTTGGAAATGTAGCCCACCTACCTACTTGGCCATCTGTAGTTTTTTCTGTTTTTGTGGAGTAATTATCAAGTAATTATTTTTGTCACAAATCTCCTATGTGCATTATAGTCATGAATAAGCTGTGGTATTAAGATTTCTGATACAAACCCACCCTTTTATCATCTGGTTGCCTGTGACTACAACATTGGACCCTTGGGGGTCCTACATGTGCAATAAATTGGTTATATTTCTACAATACACAAAATATATTAATAAATTTTTCTATACAATACCTAATAATATTTAATTATTAAAATATAAGGTCATTTTATGAAACATCAAATGGCTATAGGGATCCAGTAGAGTAAAAACAGGAATCAAAGGTGTTCATAGACAAAAAATGGTTGAAAACCATTTTCCTGGACTCTGATAATTAAGCTTTTTGTCTTGTTTACATTACAAACTATTCTGGCACAGAAAATGAAAATCTCCACGTTTTGCAAGATGTTTTTACTTTTGAACTCCTTACATAAGGTTTTTGATGTCATGGCTGTTCCCATAGCACCTTGTAGAAATGTCCAAATAGCAAGAAAACAATCATAAATTTTAACTTGGTGAAAACCAGGTGTGAACATCAGTGTCATCATGTTCTTCATTCAGCCAGTAGTCTCTGTAACTTGGTTTGAATAGAAAATATTCCACGTATAGTCCAAGTCTAGTGAATATTTTCTTGTCATCTGATGATACTGTTGTAAAGTGTTTAGCATGGTAAAACTTTGGCTTCTGCTCCCAAAATTTAAGAGGCATGTAAATGTCTATACAGGCACTTCTTCCTTGCACACTACGTTTGATTCTACTCAGTGTTTCTGGAACACATTTATACAATGTCATTCATGCACACATACATTGCATATCCAATGGAGCATGCTTGCTTCATTTCTTCTGCATTCAAGTCAAATGTCTCACTTTAATTCAGCATCACATTTCTAACATACGCATCATGAAATCTGCCCTTCACTCTAAGGGAAAGGGCCTTTGTTACCAGCAGTGGTAGTTGCTCCATGAGCTTGTTCTTACCTTGGTTACTATTCTTTTAAAGCAACAATCTCCTCTGTTAATTATGTGTTGTAGGTAACAAAAGTATCAACTTCTAATGAATGATCCAATTAAGAGGATTTATTTTCGGTATGTTCATAGTATAAACTACTCCAGTGCATCTGTTGCATATGAAGCTTACTTTCTCTGTTAATTTGCCTGTGTTTATTGCTTATATTGTACACTGTGTATGAAGTTTAAACCTATTCCTTTTCTGCATATCAGGCAAAGCCATTTCCATGAAGATACTGGGCTTCAGTCTTCTTTCTTATTTACTAAAATCTTACTCTAGGTTTAGTTTCCAGGCCAGGAATGTCTTCTCTAATTCCTCTCTGGATTCAGCTGTGAGAACCAAATCACCAACATATAGGAGTTCCCATGGACAACCAATCTTAAACTCCTTTGCAATGGCCTGTAAGACTGATGAATAGAAGGGAACTGAGGGCTGAGCTTTGTTAGACTTCTACCTTCATGCTTAATTGTTCACTGAAATTGTTGACTCACATTACTGCATTTTTGTACGTAGCTTGTATATCCTTCATATGCCATTCATCTTCGCCTAGTTTCCTCAGTGACCACCAAATTACTGAATGTGGTTCTCTATCAAATACCTTTTCCAAGTAACAAATGCTAGGCATACTGGTGGTTTACTCTTAGCCAAGTATTTCTTTTGCAGTTGCCTTTCTGGAGAGATCGTATCCATGGTACTTCCTCCAAGCACAAAGACAAACTGCATCACATCTAGGTCTATTCTGTCATGGATCAGTTGTGCTATCCCCCCCCCCCTCTCTCACAACCTGATCTAGTAGTCTGATTCCTCCCTAGTTGCTGCTCTCTAAGGCATCTTTGCCTTTGTTGCAGTTTGTAATGTTACTTCTATGCCAGTAATTGATTATAACTCATTCCTGTATAACTTGATTAACTATCCAAGTGGTAATCTTGAAATTCCTTTTACTCTAACATAATAAAAACAATCCATTAGACATACATAGATCTATTTGGTTATAATGAGTTCTTAAAAAGACTGAGTGGGACAGTTAAACAGAACCTGATAACAGTTAATGAGCCTGAAATTGTTGTCAGTTTGATGCGTATGACTTTTAGTGAGAACTTGAAGTTGTCTTGATTTCATTGCTTAGAAATTTAGTTTTGAAACATAAATTTCAATAAACTGAATACTTTTTTAGTTTTTATATTGTATTGGTGTAAAGAGACTGATTATACAACATCATTGATTACTTATTATTCAGTAATTTTGATTATACACTTTATTTTTTCACAGAACTACCCTCCAGGTACTGGGTATCCTGCTCATCCCCCAAATCCAGCTTATCCCCCAGGTAGTGTACCTCCCTCTGGACCAGGCTACCCTGGATCTGTGATGCCAGGATACCCCCCACAAGCAGGGTTCCCACCAGCTCCAGGTA
The DNA here is from genome assembly GCF_046866305.1 of Octopus bimaculoides. Classification (NCBI taxonomy): domain Eukaryota; kingdom Metazoa; phylum Mollusca; class Cephalopoda; order Octopoda; family Octopodidae; genus Octopus; species Octopus bimaculoides. The sequence continues at coordinate 18,738,826 of NC_142948.1, read as the reverse complement.
TGTTATATTTGTATTCACTAGGTGTTATTCTGTAAACTGCTAATATCCATAAAGATTGTGCAAGTTATGATCTTAAATACTGCTCCAGCTTACTACAGAAGACTAGGTGTTACCTCGTAAGCCAGGTAGTTCTCAAGCAAACTCTACTGGATATCACAACTGAATGCCTACAAAGGAAAAATAGAAAGTGAGTGAGTAAAGAATGAATGCACTCCTTCATACACACACACACACACACACACACACACACACACACACACACACACACACTTATTAAAAGACCTGAAAGGAATTGATTACTAATCTTCCATTCCATTGTTTTTTTTTTAATATATTTTTCAATTTATTGAATGTTCTGGATTTTAAATCCTATGGCAACCAGTTAAATACAGAAAGGATGATTACAGGCAGAAAGCTAATAATGATTCACTGCTTATTTCCAACATGCCTCTCATACCTTGTATTTGGTAATCATCATGTACACCAGGTCTACTGTTACAAAGTCAACTGTATTATTAATTGAAAAAAACACCACATATTCTGGTGTGTGAATATCTAAGCTATATTCTGCCCAGATTTCCACAGGTGTTTATCTTGTGATAATTATTTACTCTGTAAGTAGTTGTCAGTTCTTGATATTGGTGAATTAACTCTTAACTCCCTGTAAAACACAGTATTCCACTTGACTGCATCGATCATCTGATCCTTAAATACATTGATTACTGTAAAAATTGTGTTTAATTTTCTTTACAATTATTTTGATGGATGAAAGCTACTCTCTAATATAAGGGAGAAAACTCTGATCCTTTCTGTGATTCATTTTCCTCTGTTACAAAATCATTTAAGCTAGCCATCCCTAACCCATTTTTGCACTACAGACCAGTTTGATGTAAGACTATTTTTCCATGAACCAGGCTATCACAACCTGAACAAAATCCAATACAGTGAATAATATATAATTTAATTATTACATATATAATACATATATATCATGCAAAACACTTTGTAGACTGTAATAGTCAATAAAATAGAAATAAAAGTTTGACATTTATTTTCTGTGCAGCTTAGTACCAAATGATCGATAGCCTGGAATTTGGCTGTGGTTCAGTAGTTGGGGGGGGGGGGGGCTTTGAATTATAGGACTAGGCTTACAATATTTTCAACA